>NW_018734557.1:0-153003 GCF_002204515.2 Aedes aegypti
ACGGTATATCGACATTTTCAGATAATCGCATTCCGTGGATTTCTCTTGAAGAGCACAGTATAAGGAGTGAGTATAAAAGCGCTCCCGGAGTAAAATAAACGTTTGCTAGTTTGAGCCTTCCCTGTATGTCGCAACAAGTAATGAGAAATCTGGCAATAAGAGAAGACGAGAATAAGGCGCAAAATAGCTACTTCGTAAGGGGCCATCCTTGAACCATGTACCAAAGTTGATCGGAAGATCTTCCAAAGATCACACTATCATAGATCATCAGATCCTCACTGATAAATCTTGGAAATATCACAAAAAGTGTCCCAATGAAGGGGACGTGATTTATGAAAAATCCCCGCTAAGTGGATGCCTGTTTCAACTAGTTCTACTTCGAACGACAAATGCAAAAACTACCCAAACAGCTGATTGAACTAGCTCACTGGCAGGGTTATCTTGGGAAATTTCCAATATCTTTGAGCCGAACCTGTTCAGTTTCTAGGTATGGAATTGTTGTTAGCTACATATAAGCAGGTTTTGCAAAGTTAAAAAAATGGGAGTAACGATTCAACTCTACTCTTCTGGGTCTAATAGTATCGTCATTAACGCCCAACATGCTACGAAATGAAGTTGTTAAAAATTTATTTGTTCGTTGCTTCTGCATTTTACCTCGATAATTGATGCTGCTCCACCTAGAAGGCGATAATACCCGCTAGTCACCACCGATCATTTTTGGCTATTCAGTCCTCCAATTGAGCATCAAAAGATCCTGTTGTATATTTTTCATCTCATTTTATTTAGGCATCGTTACCGGTCATTGGGGCATTGAAGCGTCGCACATATTCAGAATGATCGTCATCGTCACCGGTTGTTGTCCGACTGGTCTGCTGCCTGTCTACTGCACCATTGCACCTCGGCTAGGGTGAAGTTGTGCATTGCATCTCCCGGCACGTTTCGCTCCAGCATTGTTCTGTTCTGACATGCTTGCTGACTAGCTTGCTGGATAGCCTACAATTTGTCTACCTGTATGCATTTATCAACTTATAAAACTGTTTGAAGCTGGCCGGAGTCGAATCAGTTGCGATCGAGGCATTAATCGACACTCAAGTTCCATCGGGATCGGGCAAGTGCGCGTCGTGACCATTGGACGTGCATTTGCACGTGCTTGAAAAAGTGCATAGAGGGTGATCGATGCTGTTGGCTAACGATTGTTGTGAAAGCATCTTAGAAGAAAATGAAAATGAATAGTGTTCGCTTCGGATTAGTGCTACTGTTGTTGGCTGTGATAAGTGCCTCAGGGGATAGGTCGAGAGGGTCAAACGAACGGCCCAATATTGTTGTGATAGTGACGGATGATCTTGTACGTGAGAAAAGGGTTGGAGTTAAGGGTATGCGATATGTCGATACGAAACGGAACAATATAATTATTTTATATGGAATTAATTACCTTACGAAAACTTCAAGTTAAACCCCCCAAATTTGTTAATTTGGATGCCCAGAAGCTACTGTGAAAAATTGAGCGGAATCCATAATCTTAACCCGTATAGGCCTGAGTGAAAGAAGAAAAACTAAAACTCTCATCGCTCAGCGATTACTTATCGGATTTCAATTATTTTTTTTGTCAGTATACTCGTAGACATATCTAGTTTCTGAAAGTGACCATAGAATGTCAAGAATGTTCCTGTGACCGGAGTTATTCCGGTGGGTCACTGGGTCAGGTCGGGTGAAAAAGGTGCTGTGTTTTGTGCCACTGGATGTAGGCAAATGCCAAGTCACAGATATTTTCCGGAATCAGCTATAATCGACCTAACCTATTTATTCATAATGTTAAGTCTCAGATCTTATTTAATTATGCAAATTAAATTTTTTGTTATTATCAATAAATAAAGATAATTTGGCATGTCCCAAAGAATAGTCTAGCTACCGGAAGACTCCGACCACAGGAACATTCCCGAGTTCCTCTGGTCACTTTCAGAAACTTGATATATGTGCTAGTGTACTGACTAAATATTATTTGAATCCATTAAGTATTCCCTGAGCGGTGATGGTTTTAGTATTTTTGCTTCCACTCAGGCCTATACGGGTTAAAAGTGAGGCTAAACGAGCTTGAAGTGTGCATGAAGAAAATCGACCATATACAGTCACCGTCAAAATGGAGTGCCCACTTGAGTGATTACGTAAATTAGCAATAATCGTGTATTAAAAAAGGAAATAGTTTTTATAAAATGAGTCTACGTTATGTTTCCTGTGTTCTCTGTGATATAAACCAAAAAAAGCTCTTATTTTAAAACAAAGTTAAGGTTTTAAAACAAAGTGATAGTTTAGCGGAGTTATTGTTCAAAACATGTAAAGTTGTACTGTTATATGGTAAATGGTAAAGAAGCAAGAGATTCAACTACAAAGTACGGGGAAAAGGACGGGCTTGGGATTGAAACCCATGACCTTCTTCCTATAAAGCAGAAGCGGTAGCCATTAGGCCACCAACCCTGTCTCTGTTGAGAGTTTTCAGTTGGATTTTAAAAACTTAGGTGAATAAATACCAGTTTTTTATTTAATTTTTTGATTGAGTAAGACCTTCAAAAAGGTAAAAGCTAACAACAAATATACTTAGATCTTATTGCATGAATCGAGTTATTAAAAATATTTGTTTAAAATAACACACAGAAAATTACTAATTTTCATTATCGGTACAAGAACATATATTGCGAAAAAAAAAGTATCATAATTAAAGGAAGTTCTGTGAAAAAAGTAAATACAATAAACCATAAAGTTACTTGATATACCTACGAATGTTTGAAGCATTTATTTCTTGATAAAAGGTATATAAAACCACAAAATATATCTTATTAGTTCATCGGATTATTGTACCCCTGTCAATAGGTAGAAAAAATGTAGATCTGTCCTTGTTTTTGATGTCAAACACCTCAAATAACTTGACCCATGCGGAGAAATCTATATTGATTGTATGTCATCCGTTTAAATGGGTTTCAAAATATCTATCTATGGAAAAATCAATGCACATTGGTCCCAAAGCCATATCTAGGAAGACAAAAATGATTGCGCCTAAACCGTATTTTTTTTTAGCTGGACAAACTTTAGATTCCGCTTACTATGATCGATCTTATATCAATACAAGTGTACAGTTATTTCGGTTATTTCAGCTATTTTTTTCGCTTTTTTGCCGTTTACATTTCGGTTTATGGTGAATATAACGCTAACGCTAACGCTCAACGCTTAAAGATGATTTTTTATGAATTTTACAAATTATGGACAATTTTCATTTAATAACATTAATTAACTCATTACGCGTGGTAAAAATGGACAAATTATGGGTGAAATTATGAAAAAAATCCACATGCTCGGCTGGGATTTGAACCCAGGACTCTTGTATGCTAGACGAGCGCTTTACCAACTAAGCTACCGAGCCACTTGGTGACCCAACAACTGAGTTGGTTACAAGTTTAGAATTCAAATCCCTACAGACCACGCGGACCCCTTTCATAACCCATATCCATCCATCTCATGTTAACTACGCACGCGAGAAGAGTCCTGGGTTCAAATCCCAGCCGAGCACGTGGATTTTTTTCATAATTTCACCCATAATTTGTCCATCTTTACCACGCGTAATGAGTCTATTAATTTAATAACCATGCGGATTGGATTACCGAACAGCTCAATATAAGCGTCAATTTATGTTTAATAACATATTATTTTTCAAAATTGTGTTAATTTATTAAAACAAAAAACGTCCCTACAGTTTTTTCACCATTAACAGAGAAAAAATAATCTTTCTAATGGCGACAAAAGATTGAGAATCCGTTTGCGCCCTCCAGAGATATCGGCATTTCAAAAGAACCATTTTTCGAAGAAAATCTCTGACAACTCTGTAACCACTAGAGATAGAACAGTAGTTTCTTCTGCAAACAGTTGCGCAACCAAAAGTTCTAAAAGTGCTCGGAACAAAGCTTTTAAGAGAAATCATCGTATAAAAAGTTATCAAGAAAATACTTATTTTTCAGTAGCATTCTAACTTATTTGTTTAAAAAAACAAAACTCGCGAACCATAAGAGATAGAAATTTGAGTTCTTCGACAAAGTTGCTCTAAATTGGTTGTTCTAAAACATTGTAGAACATTGTGTAGGCCTAAATGCGTCAGCAAAAAAGTTTATGTTCTGATCTTGTAAACCATGCGGGACACCCTAATTTCACATCACTTAAAAAATGTCTGAAAAATATGGAGAAACTTTGCTCAAGACAACATATATCTAAAATTGATGGTTTAGGCGCAATCATTTTTGTCATCCTGATATGGCTTTGGGACCAATGTGCAATGCAACAAAGATATTAATTCACCTAAGTCATTCAAACCCGATGGAAAACTTGTTTTTAATCGGTCACGTGTGGTCGTCTTAAGGTTATTCTAAATAACAAGATTGATTTGACCAGTTTTAATCACTTATATTCTCAGTATTATTGGTTAATTCTTAAATGCCCAAGACGATCCTTGAATTTTTAAATGACCATTATTTGGAGACCAGTATATCCCTTTTTGAAATAAATTTTGAAGTAAATGCGGTTACAATCCTTGGGCGAGATATCCCTCCTGACCCCTCCCCCTTTTCTAAGAAAAACGGAAAAAGCGTGAACACGAAGGGTCCAAAATTGGCCTAAAACGGATGTCTCAACATACAAATGAGCTAGAAGGTTCGTGTCTTCAGCAATGTTATTCAGCAGATCATCTGGCGAAGTAAAATCTGATTGAGAGTTCATTCGCTAGGTGGCACTAGTGACAAATTTTCTTCAATAGTCTGTAGGTACTTCAAGCTCCTAATCAGCTAGAAGGTTGGTGTCTTCAGTAGACTTGATCTGGCGGTGGAGAGAATTGTGGTGATTGGTGATGGGAAATTCGTCTGCTAGGTGGCGTTGGTAAAAAGAAATTTTTGATCTTTCCTACCTCAAGATCCTTATTAGCTAGAAGATTGGTGTCTTTGGGAAAGATATTCAGCAGATTGAGGGAAGGCTGGTGTCCTCGGAAAAGCTATTGAGCAGATCAAGGGTTTCTGGACGGTGAAGAGTCTGATTGGGAATTCATCCGGTAAGTGGCGCTAGTAAAAATCTTCAATCCTCTCTACCTCAGGGTATCAGAAGAATAAGGAGGTGAAAAATATTGGCGCCAATTTATGGCTGATCAGAAATTACTACCAATACGTTATTCAAACAGTTATGAAGTGTGCCATAGCCTAAAGTTTACTACCAAAAAACGCTGATAAGATTTGGAATTGCTGTTCAACCCTGAATTTGCAACAGTATTGTTGCCTAAAACTCTAATTAGCAAGAAGGTTGGAATCTTCGGCAAAGACATTTAGCTCTTTGGTGTGTAGAGTCTGATTGGGAATACACCATCTAGATGGCGCTTGTAAAAATAAATTTTCAATCTTCTCTATCTCAAGACCCCTCTCAGCTAAATGATTGGTGTTTCCGCAAAGCAATTCAACAACTTAAGAGCAGTTGTATTGATTCAGTGTTTTACTATTTATGTGGCACACTTCAGAACTGTTTAAGTAACGTATTGGTAATAATTTCTGATTGGCTATACATTGATGCCATTATTTTTAACTTCTAAATAATCCCCAATCTGCTGATATCTTTGTCAAATTTACCAACCTTCTACCTGATAAGGATCTTGAGGGAAGAATAAATATTTCTTATTAATAGAGCCGCCTAGTGGATGAATTCCTAATTAAACTTTTCACCGCCCGAACAGCTCTGCCGAAGATAATAACCGTTTAGTTGATAAGAATCTTAAGGTACAGACTGTTAAAGATTTTTTTTTTACTAGCGCCGCCTATCCGATAAATTTCCAATCAAACTCTTAACCGATAGATAGCCCTTGATCAAACCTTCTAGCAGATAAGGATCTTGAGGTACAGAGATTGAAGAAAATTTGTCCTTAGCGCCACTTTGCGGAAAAATTCTCGAACATGCTTTATACTGCCTGCTAGCCCTTGATTTGCTGAATAGCTTTGCCGGAGACATCAACCTTCTAGCTGATAAGGATCTTGAGATACAGATGATTGAATAATATTTGTTACTAGCGCCACCTAGCGGATGAATTCTCAATCATATTTGTCATCATCAGATGGCACTTCACAGCAAAAAATAATGTGTAGTATCACGTCATTTTCGACTTAAACCATATGTGTCACAAATATGATGCAATATTACTTTTCATTTGTAACATTTTTAAGTGATGTATACACAAATGTTTATGGAATCAAGGGAATGTAATGTGAAAAAACGTAAAAAAGTCGATGTAATTAAAAAATACGCAAAAAGCTGTCGGCTGGGTTTCATTGATTTTATTGTTTTCTATTTCAAATATTTTTTTTTTTTAATTTGCACTTTTTTACTTATTAAATAACTTATGTTGATCTTTAAGTGACGCAGAGCCTCAAATTGTGAGACAAGATAAAAAGAAAAGGGAGGAACGATAATAGTTAGCGCCGCTATGTTTGGCAGCAGCATGCTTTTAAGCGTAGCCTTCATTATTACCAGCTCTGCTACCTTATTTTACGATCTAAAATAAAATATGAATCTTTGTAATGTGATATCTCATTAGACTGATGCAAATTTTGAAGTTTTTGCTCCCCTATTCTTAAACGGTGGCAATTATGATAAAAATCATTCTCCTAAAATTTGGAGTGATTTGGACGAAATTTGGTTGTGCACACGCCAATTGAAGTTTATATGGAAATTACTATGGAAAAGCAAAACTTTTTGTGTTCAGTCCTCTAACTGCTCGCCATAATAATGTATGGAAAAGTGAACAAACTCTTCTCAATTGAAATATTCCCAGCTACAACTTTGACGAAGACAACATTTTGATAGGACGTAAGGATACTTTGTTATTATTGATAACAAAGTCTTAATCATGCTGAGATGATCATTCAATTACTTTCAGAGCAACACTGCTTTTTGGCTGTAGAACATAGTAGCCTGGATTACTTTGATCTATTCTATCCGCCAGGAGCACCACTGTTGCCTGCCGAGCAGTTGAATAAGCATGCAAAATGCAAACCCACTTTATGATTATGAATAACAATTTATCCTGACGTCCAATCAAACTGCGGTCTTCGGCAAAGTTGTTGCTAGGAAGATTTCACAAGAGAAGAGATTGTTCACTTTTCCGTAAAATATTATGGCGAAAAGTTAGAGGGCTGAACCAAAAAGGTTGGCGTTCTCCATAGTAATCTCCATATAAACTTCAAATGGCGTGTGCACGGTCAAATTTTTACCCAAGAAAAGTGTGTGACGAAAAACTTTGAACAAGTAAGAGTATAATATTGCAAAGTGAGCACCTCATTTTGACACAGCTATTTTTAGATTTTAGATTTGTTTCGTGTTTGTTGCATTTTTTTTGAGTGTATTACAAAGATAATATGTTAAACATGCGTGATTACAAGAAAAAAAAAAGCATTCATTTTTTCTTATCTAATGATTGATGAATCTCCAAGACAAAAATATTCGATCACAGCGCCATTTTTGGACGAAAATGAAATTAAAACGGTTCTGATTACATTTCCGACCAAAAATGGCGCTGTAGTCGATAATTTTCTATTTATTTTGAATTCTCCAATCAATAGTAAAGAAACTACAACAAACCAAAATTTTTGTATTAGTCATCCTAAACGAAAAAAGAACACATTTATGCCAAATAAAAAAGTTGGGGTTAATATTCATGAATAACGACTGAACTCACATAATTTGAATGAAATCGGAGCAAATTAATGTAAAATTCCGCAATCCGCGATTATTGAGACAGGCAAAAGTTTGCCTAAACGCAAATACTCATAAGCTTTTAAAAAAAATGATGAAATTGGATGCATTCGGAAGCTTTTTGCGGCAATTTTGATT
The DNA here is from genome assembly GCF_002204515.2 of Aedes aegypti. NCBI lineage: Eukaryota > Metazoa > Arthropoda > Insecta > Diptera > Culicidae > Aedes > Aedes aegypti. The sequence goes on from NW_018734557.1 coordinate 7,900, forward strand.
TATTTTCAGTAACATGCATGACTATGTATATTGGAAACCAGAGTTTTTTCAAGGTCATGTCCAAATCACATTTTTCCTATCGCTTGTATTTTTGTGCGATGTAAGGTTGCAGATGTTTACATTTTTCCTAAAAACTAGATCCATTTGAAAATTGAATGTCGGTTGACACATTAATATTCGTTGAAAATCTTCCGAAATATTGTCATTTCCGTAAAACTGCTTCCGGAAAATATGGTCAATCATGTTTGTATTTCCAAGCATGTATATATTATCTGAAACTACCTATATATGAATTCGGGAAATCTGGAATATCTCCGGTGTCTGATGGCCAATATACATGGCCAAGCATCTAATTTTATTTATTTTACATAAAGTTTTAAGCATTTGAATTTGGGCAAAATTTTGCCTATCTCAATCATTTTACTTATCCCTATGTACTTACAACCTCAAGATCTATTTACCGTAGTTGAACATTGTGTCGGCCTGGACGCTTTACATACAAAATACATTTTCCCCAAACGGATTCCATCATCACAAGTCGTTCCAATTTGTTTATTTTCTCAAACTAATTAAATTTGTGTGGGGAAAGTCCTTCGTAAAGTGCCTACATTTAGATGTTTTCGGCCGTGTTTTTTATATTTAAACCCTCATATTTCCTAAAAAGTTGTATTGTCGAGAATTTAGCAAGCATTATTGAATTCATGTAGCTTAAATTGAGTATGTAGAGTTGTTTTCAAAATAAGCAATTATCACATTGACAAGTAGGGGGAGATCCCCCAGTACCGGACAGCACCCAATACCGGACAAAGTCGAAACATTGAGAAATCATGGTCCAATCAAGATGGTGTATTAGTAGTATAGGAAGCTATTCTGGAGACTAATGTTTGCGTAGAATAACACATCCTTGAAATATGCATTTCTATTTAAAAAAGTACAAGAGATTGAAAATTTTAAAAAAATTGATGTATTGCCTCAATTTTGAGCCTATTTAGTAATTATTTTGAATATGAAAAAATACTTTGGATCACGCAAGTATATTCGAACATAATCCTAATTTGATAGTATGAATGTATTTTGTATTATAATTGGACTAAATATGGACAAATTACAATTTTGTTTAAGCACCTCCTGTACCCCAGTTTCGGACAGCCTGATTTGTTATATGATATCTTTGTAAATATTGCACGAGTGTCTCAAAATACATTCATTTTTCATGGATTCCGTCGATCATGGTATCAAACATGCAATAAAATTAAGAAAAATGAACATTCAGTACAACATCGTTAAATGTGCTATTTTTCATCACATAAGAAAGAGGTTTTTGATGGACATCTTGCAAACTATGATATACTCAAATTGTTCTTGTGAATGTTGCAAATGCATTAAATTGGCAATTATATACAATTTCTAAAGTAAACACATTCAATGATGTTCAAATTTACAAAATTCGATGCATTTCCAGATTGTGTCCGGTATTGGGTGCCACCTTTCAAGATCGATCAATTTGGTACTAAAATACATCATCAAAATACAATGTCAAAATTCATACTTATATTTTCAAATTTATTTTTGTACACTATAAAAATGATAATATTTATCATAAATGGGTAACACGAGCACATAAAATCAATATTTTTCGAATTATGAATTTAGTGGCTTAAGTGTCCGGTACTGGGGGATCTCCCCCTAATTTGTTTCACGCCGAGATTGGATTTCTTGATTTTTTATGATTTTTTTTATGAATAATAGAAAACAGACATGAAAAAAGACTAATTTTTCCCAAAATTACGGTATTCCGTTTCGAATAGCGTTTAACGGAATCATTAGAAATATCGCATACCCTTAGTCGCACTTCAGTGAGAGATCGTTTGATTATGGTGAATTATTGTCCTGTCTCTCGCCCAGGGATGGAACGACGTCAGCTTCCACGGATCATCCCAAATCCCAACGCCAAACATCGATGCTCTGGCATACCAGGGGATCATCCTAAATCGGCATTACACACCCCCGCTATGCACTCCCTCGAGAGCATCACTCATGTCCGGAAAGCATCCGATCAACGTTGGAATGCAGCATCATGTCATAGAATCGAACGAGCCTTGGGGACTGGGACTGGACCAGAAGCTGATGCCGGAGTACTTCCGTGAAGCTGGCTACCGTACACGATTGGTGGGCAAGTGGCATCTTGGATTCTTCCGGAAGGCTTACACGCCTACGCGGCGAGGGTTCGACAGTCACTTCGGATATATCGGACCTTATATCGATTATTGGGATCACAGTTTACAGATGAAAAACGTAAGTATGAAAGGTGTATGACCTATGAGAATTATAATTATACCATGATTAACGGAGTAGACAAAAGAAGTAAGGTAATCAAGCATGGCAATAATAATTCCGACAATTTACCTGTTTGCCGTCAGCTTATCGTAGGTACGCGCGATAGTCAATGTCCTAATTTGCATATTTGCACGCGTATCAGACGGTGCAAATATCGTATAACAATTTGGCGATCATCATTAGCGCTTCTTCTGCTGAATGGTATTCCACTTAATTTTTGCTACACACTAGTTGAGGGCAGTATATCATTTTTAAGCCTTGTAATCAAACTATAAAATGCGATTGTAAAACAAAGCAATGCTGAAATCCTGGGTTCAATTCCCGACACGATATATGATCTTTTCTTTTTGAAAATTCTATTTAGATTCGCTGGGCTTGGAGTGTTTTATAAAATTTTCCTTTCGAGCGGGGCAAAAAGTCTCGGAGTCAAATATTGAAAACATGATTTTTCATTTGACTGTATTTCATTTGAAATGGATTATCAGTTGGTGAGCTTGTTTCATGCTTCTATTTCAAACGAGTTATATAAGAAAACACACATTTTTTGTGACAACAGTTTTAATGGTACGTTTATGCATTTATTAAAAAAAAATGATTTGATGGTTTACATAACAGTATGAAATAAACATAACTATACTTTGGTTTTTGTAATTATAACAAAAATACAACAAAAGTTTACTTTGCCAAGCCATGAATTACTCATGCCATTGCACGAAACACAATCCTATATCGGTTTTGAATCGAAGTCTTTTCTCAAATAACACCCTTTCCGAAACCGGAGCCCAGCAGGCAGAGATAACGAATCACAATCATTAAACAATCAATGCCAATGTCGTCACGCAGATCCCATAAATTCACACAGCTAAATACTAACCCTTCACATTGAAGCAGCTACAGTTAGAACCTCGCCGTCTATTGCCCGAGGGATAAATCACTATACCTTCTCCAATTACTGCATCCGGATTACCGTGGACCGTGAAAATTGTGGGAAGCTAGAACCTAAGCGCCACGCTGTGAACTGAGTGCGGGAGGTGATAAGATAATGAAATTCATACGTTGCGCCGGATCTTGAAGTTGGGACCGAGGTGAACATAGGCGATCGCGCAACGGCAAAAGGTTTTTGCAACCTAGCATGAGCGCTAGATACATAACTTCATCTGACTGATTTATTGGAACCCCTCTCATCGTGGTAACATGTTTTTTTGAAGGTTTTAAACAAAGAGCTTTTGGTTTAAGTTTTGGAACATTAGGATAGTTTTGCCATTTTTGCAAGTATGAAGTATTTTTGCAATCTACGACAGATGACGCGCAGGCATCGTCCTGTGTCATCGGCAAAAAAAGATTTTTGATATACCTGAGGTAGCTTAGGTAAGTCAGATGTGAAAATATTGTATAATATTGGTCCTAAAATGCTGCCTTGTGATATTTTCAATGTCTGTTCGTTATAGTTATACGGCCAATATAATGGAGGAGTTTTTTCAGCAATTTTCCCTTCCATACAAAATTTATGAGAATCAGAAAAACAATCTTATACGAATTATATTATTTTTCTGTTGAGCGGGAAAAATCCGAAAACTGACATTTGAGGGCTCGAAAACAGTGATATTTTTTTGGTTTACCTAACTCAAATCAGAGGAAAATGTCATTTACATTCCTTTGCTTTTGGGCTCCTGAATAATTGTCGACAAATCTCATATTCAATTAACAAATGTTTGCTTGGTTATTATACAGTTTTCTTAGAACCATGTTGTTTTTACCATCTGTTACACACTGTCGTGATGCTTATAAAACACTAGGCGGAGAAGCAAGAATTTAAAGGATTCGTTAAATAAATACATATTTAAAATGTTGTATAATGTGGTAAAATTTAATGATAATTATGGTGTAATTAAAATTTTGTATGGATAAAATTAATACTTTCTATGAAGCTTTGCATCTCAAACTATGAGTACAATTTGTGTTCTGTATGGCTGAAACAGCTTAAAATGGCTAAAAGCGGCCTTAAACAGCTTAGAAATTATTAAAACAGTTTAAAACGGCTGTAAACGTCTAATATAGCTGATAATATATTAAAACAGCTTAAACGGTTAAAATGGCTTAAAACGGCCTAAAACAGCTTAAAACGGAGAAAAAGGGTTTAACACGGCCTAAAACAGCTTAAAACGGCTGAAACGGCTTTAAAACGACTTTGCACAGCTTACAATGGCTTAAAACGTCTAAAACGGCTCAAAACGGCTTAAAACAGCTCAAAACAGCTTAAAACAGTTTAAAACAGCTTAAAACAGCTTAAAACGGCTGAAAACGGCTTGAAACAGCTTAAAACAGCTAAAATTGGCCTAAATAGCTTAGAACGGCTTAAAACAGCTTAAAATGGCTAAAATGGCTTAAAACGTCTTAAAACAGCTTAAAACGGCTAAAATCAGCTTAAAACAGTTTAGAACGGCTTCAAACGTCTAAAATGGCTAAAAACAGCTTTAAAAACGGCTGAAATGGTTTAAAACAGCTTTAAACGGCTCAAAAGGGGTTAAATCGGCTTAAAACAGCTTAAAACGTTTAAAATGGCTCAAAACGTCTTAAACAGTCTTTGTTCGAGTGCTGTGTTACATTGACGGACCCCCCGGTCCAAGAATCCTAATCGAGGAAGAAATGGTACACCCGAGGACGAGAAAATCGAGTGATCGCTCAATCAACCGAAAGATCAGTGTGAAAAGGATCGGCAAATGGCTTAGACGGAGCCAGGAATTATCAATCCCAAATATGTGTATAATTGTTAGCTAGTATAATAAATGTAGTTGTTTTTAAATAAAGTGTTTTGTAATGTGTAATGGACTTGTTAATAAATTGTCAAGTGTTAAATGAGTGTGTTGAACGTACAAACCCCAAAGGAAATCCCAACGAAGTGCCCAAGAAGGTCTGCCGACGGCCTTACTCAACCGCCGATTTGTCCACTTCATCCACTCTAAGGAACGGCTACTTCAAGTCACCAAATACAGTCCACTCTGGAAGGAAGGTAAGGACCAGCTCCCAAACAGTCTTAAAACTACTAAAATGGCTTAAAACGGCCTAAAACTGCTTAAAACGGCAAAAAAACGTATTAAAACAGCTTAAAACGTCTGCAAACGCGTTAAAACAGCTTAAAACGGCTTCAATTTATTGGTGCATTTAACAGGCTGACTCGCGCAACCTTGCTCACCGAGCAAACTAGTTCACGATCATCACGTTTCCCGCTTCCCAACTGAAGGGGTGGTGGCTGGAGCAGCCAAGTTTCACTCCGTAATCAACAGGTGTGCAATCCTGCAAGTTGCACAAAGTGTACGGTAACCTTTTATTCCTACAGGTAATGAACGGGGTGCAATGGTTGCGCTTGTCAGTGTTGGTAATTACGTTTCTGGGCGGGATTTTTAGGGATGTCTGAATGACTGAAGCTGTCGAGATTGATTGTTTTGGATGGCTCGTTCTCGGAGCCGTTATCATGAACTCGCAATTACTTTAATTGGTTTGATTTGTTATCAACGTAAAATTAGACATTTAAAGTTTACGCATCGGGGATTTCTCCAGAGCTTCCCTTTATTCAGCCAACATGTCTCAAGATTAATTAGATAAATACTACTGAAACTTTGTTCCAATCATCTTTTTTTTTTTGCATTTCGAGACCGGAAATTTCCATCCTTCTAAAATCATCTAACAATGACTCAGTATTTTTTAAAGCAGCGGCCATGATTCAGAATACTGTATTTGCAGCCAAGATATCAGTTTGATGATTCGTATCTAGATTTTTTTTTATTAAGTCGTAGACGATTTATTTGAGAAGTACCTAAAGTAATTTCTGACGGAATGCATCTATATCTAATGTTTCTGTAAGAATGTTAAACGGGTTTACGAGAGAAACTCTTGGAATTGTTCTAAAACTTCAAATTGTGGTACAATTATGAACAATTCTAAAAATGTGTATAACCTTCAAGCGTTGTGCCAATTGGACTGCTCCTCGGTAAATGAGACCTCCTACCGCATCTGAGTGTTTTTGTCGAAAAGCAAAACTTAAATAGTTAAATTATAAGAATCATCTCCCGCATTCGTAAGAGCAACGCCAAAACTGGGTGCGCATTATAAATTTCCATAGATTGCTATTTAAAATTATTATTAAAACGTGCCTGAAAGATGGGAACTCTCGAACGGGATATTTAAAACATTTTAATTAAAACCTTTCCAGCTGTTTTCCAGGGTTTGAATCAGAACGGTATCAGGAAGATCAAAACTCCACTATGCAAAACATTAAATCGTGTTTTTTTTTTCATCAAATAAGGAAAGAAGGTTTTTGTATCCCAAACCATATTAGTGATCACAGGTTATGTTCTTCCAATGCCCCAAACTTCTTGAAAAACTTTTACGAGCTTCTTGGGAATTTTTTCCATGCTCTTGATAGAAGCTTTCTCAAAAATCTGAGAAAAAAATTCCCAAGCTTCGGAGGAAAGCTTTCCAAAGTTTTTTGAGAACCTTTCCCAAGCCCAAAAAAAAGCTTTTCCAAGTATGTAGAAAAAGCTTGTTTTGCTCTAGAAATAGTTATTTCAAGCGAATGGAAGAAGAACTCTCGAGCTTCTGTGAAAAGCATACCGAAACTTCTGAAAAAATCTTTCCAAAGCTTGAGAAAGAAGCTTTACCAAACTTCTGGAAGACGCTCTCTAGGCTTCTGGTATCAGCTTGTTCGAGTTTCTTGGAGCAGCATTTAAGGAATTTTATGGGATGCTTTTCCAAGCTTCCAAGAAAAAAGTTTTGCTAAAACCTGGATGAAAATTTTCAAATCTTCTCTGGGAAACAAATAAAATTAACTTCCAGAATTTTATGCAAAATTCATCATCAATTATGCTTTTAGAGAATATCATTCAAGCTTCTGAGAAAAACTTTTCCAATCTTCTTGGAGATGATGACTTGAGCTCTAAGCTTCTGAGAGCAAGTATTTTCTTTCATATTTCTAATATAAGCTTTCCCAAGCTCCTGGAATCTTTCAATCTTCTTAGAGTAGCTTTTGCAAGCATTTGAAAAGAGGTTTTCCAATTTTATCAGAAAAGGACTATTGGCTTCGTGGTCGTACGGTAGTTTCATCAAGCATTCCCGATTCTGTTACTGAAACTTATCGTCAGGAAAGTGTCTCGGTTGTGCAACAGAAGCTGTTAGTTTGTTAATACTTACGTTACATTCTGTTCATTTCAAGGTCTGATGATGTTATACATGTATTTTTATTTTAAGACTAGTGGTCCCGGCAAACTTCGTCTTGCCATCAAGTAGGCTGTTGAAAAACGCCATGGAACGCTCCGTGCAAAATGGAAGTTCCGTTCACTCCTGTTTTTTCAACTTTCCCGTTGAATATCCCTTGCTTTTTATATACACAAACACGTCGGAACACTTGAGGAACATAACTATGGAAGAATCATTCTAATCCATCGAGCCGTTCTCAAGCCATTTCGTGACATACAAACACCACTCCATTTTTATTTATATAGATAGATAGATTTACCCCTATTTTTCTAAAATCGCTAAATCCTGTTATCCAAGCTTTTCGGATAAGGATTCACAAATTTCCAAGATAATCTTTTTACCATTTTTAAAGTGTTAAGTGTAGAGATGGGCGAACCATTCGCGAACGGTTCAAAAGAACTAGTTCTTTGCGGTGAACGAATGAGTCATGGTTCTTTTTTTGAGAACGGTAGTTCACCAGGAACGGTTTACTGAACGAATGAACGAACGCAACAAACGTGGTGTAAAGAACATTTCGTTATGCATTCTTCCATCGTTCTCGCCGACCGAACAGCTTAGAAAAACGAAGCAAATGAAGAACGAAGACGAATCGGAGCGACGATTGAAATGTGCTTGTGTAAGTGATGATTTCTCGTAGCTTCGCTTCCATCATTTTATTCATTCGACGTTTGTCTGGATTAGCTGGATATGGTCAAATACGGACCGACAAGACTTGGCGCGTAAAAGAAAGCTCAATGAACGAACTTGTATTTTCATTTTATAATTCATTTCGCATTGAATCGTTTGCTTGTTTCAAAATAAAATGCATTTTATTAAATTTTATCTAATTCATATTTTCTAAGCAATAATAGATTCATAATTCAGATGACAATTTTGAGGTTCAATTAAAAGCCTTCTATGAGTTGTAATACATTAATCTTAAGGCGAAAATAAAAAGAAACTTTTAAAAGAACGAAAAACCGTTCGAACTAGTTCGTTTCCAAGAACGGAACGAACGGGAACTGTTCATTGAAAAGAACTGTTTTGCCCATCTCTAGTTAAGTGTTTCACAGTGTATAAAGAAAAGTTATTCCAAGTTTGCAAGAAATGCTTTTCTAAGCTTTCGGGAGAAGCTTTACAACTTTTTATGAGAAACTATTCCTAGACTCTGGGAGAAAATTTTCAAAGCTTCTGAGAAAAGCATTTCAAACCTCTGATAGTCTATTGAAAACCTCTAAGAGTTCAAGCATATTAGTGAACCTTTTCTTAACTCTTTGGAGAAGTTTAACAAACTCATTTTAAAAGATTTCCAAAGCTACTGAAAGAAGTTTTCGTAACCTTATATTCCGAAGGATACGTTAAGAAACGGAACCCCAAACAAGCATAGTCCCGCACTGCCTAAAACCGCATATTTGTAACATTCAACAAAATTAGGCATTGTGGAAATGGACTACTAAACAGGCCCAGATTTAGGAGGGGAGGGTGCCGAGGGAGCAAATGCCCCCCCCCCCCCCGTTGAAGGGGGCCCTCGAGAAGTGAAAAAGTGAAACAGTATCCATTGAATTATTTGAAATTTAAAATACAATTCTGATATAGAGATATTATGACATGAGATAATGTTTTTTAAGTGTTTAGCAAATTCAATACGATGTTTGTCTCAATAGGGTCCTAAAGCCCTGTCCCAATTTTAGTGCCAAACGCTTAATTTTAGGCCAAAATCACATGTTTACTTAATTCTTTAAGGTTTTCGTTTTTTTAAGTCAAAAAAATCTTTTTTAGGTTTTTTTTAGATTTTGTCACACCCCTTGGCTTAAACTCAAACTTTGGGTATATTTTGTTTCCGTGTCCCTTCCTAAATGTCAGATAGGAACAACCCCAGTATTAAAACTAAAAACCCCTGTGGTGTTTTTGTCGACTAAGCGAACGTCAAACATGATCAAAAGTGTCAAGGTTCATATTTGGAACCATTTTTGAAATTAAAGTTTAATTATGTCATAATCGTTATTTGAGATGAAAAAATTGCTAAAGTAGTTGCAAGAACATGTTCTTTCGTATTATCAAACAAAAACAAGAATTCATTTCAAATTTTAGGACCCAATTTTCCAGTTCCAATTTAAATCTTTCTATTCGCTTATGAAAATCATCAAGGTTATATCAAAAACTTTTAAACTTTTCGCAAGTTAATAACACCAAACTTTCGCAACTTTTTGTAAAGATACTGCCAAAATTATAGTGCTCTTTGTCCTGGAATGATCTTGTAAAGATACTCGATAATTCACAGATTTTCTTGATTTTACTATCACGACACTGAAGCTACTATTCTATCAAACACATCCGAAATCCTACCGGAATTTCGATATCTCCATATTCTACTGTAGTCTTTTCCATTTGTGCCAGATTTTAATAAATTTGTTTTAATATTTTCATGGTTTTGTTGTAATATAGCAGGTTTTACTAAGAGCTCAGAATTTGTTTTATTTTGATCCAAATCCACATAATTTGTTTGAATATTGCAATTTTCACTAAGAATTTAGAATTTATTATTATTTCGACCCAAATCTACAGAATTTGTATACAATTATATATTTCTTAACTCCTCAATTATTGGCTTAAATGATAAGATTATCGAGTTAATTTTGCTATGGTCTTTACCGGATTTTCGCTCGATGGACTATTTACAGATACTAGAGCCAAGATAGCCGTAGCGGTAAACGCGCGGCTATTCAGCAAGACCAAGCTGAGGGTCGTGAGTTCGAATCCCACCGGTCGAGGATCTTTTCGAGTTGGAAATTTTCTCGACTTCCCAGGGCATAGAGTATCTTCGTACCTGCCACACGATATACACATGCAAAAATGGTCAATTGCCATAGAAAGCTCTCAGTTAATAACTGTGGAAGTGCTCATAAGAACACTAATCTGTGAAGCAGGCTTTGTCCCAGTTGGGACGTAACGCCAGAAAGAAGAATAAGAGCATCATCTGCAAGTTATCGATGTGTACATAGTTCTTCCAAACTGTTGTCAATATCAGAAAGATTAAAATTATAAAGCAAGTAACTAAGACTAAGCCTAGGAGACGGCTCATATTGTTTTCTGGAAGTTGTTAGTTGACCGCGATAGTGGAGCTCATGTGCTCTTCTGAAAGCAATTGCTCCTTGTTCGCAAAGACTAGTTGAATGTCTGATTGAAGCCACGCTAGACAATGCTTTGTTCCTTTTTATCGCTTCAAAAATCAAATTGATTATTTAAAAGCATAATGTTTTATCCTGTTGCGATAGATACATTTTTTAACATTAATGGTAGGAAATTAGAAAATGTTCACAGCATAAAATAAAATACCTAACGATTTGCTTATTGCTTCAATAACGACTGTCGTTCAAGTTCATTAAATGGAAATATTGGTGCAAAATTATAAAAATAACAACATATTCTTTGCTGTTGAGTCTCGATTAATCATACAGTCTTGATTACAGCTGGAACATTTTTAACTTTGGGCTTTATTGAGGACGATTCAGTCAAAACTCAATCTTATGATCCATGACTTGATGGACAAGACTTAAAGTGATGTAAGTATAGTAAAATTAGAGTATTGTAATATTTTTTTGCTTGAGTTTTCCGAGTACCTTATTTTTATAATACTAAGCTTTCCCGGTCATTTTGTACCAAAGGTCACCGTAAAGAGATTTGACCTCCGAAGCCCAAATCCGGAACTGCTACTAAATATATATTTTTTGCCATTATGGGAAGAAACAAAATTTTCTTAAATTAATTAACTCATTAAGCGTGGTAAAGAAAGTGAAATTATGAACAAATCCACGTGCTCGGCTGGGATTCGAACTCAGGACTTTTGCTAGACAAGCGATTTACCAACTAAGCTACCGAGCCACTTGGTGACACAATTACTCAGAAGGTAACAAGTTTCGAATTCAAATCCCCAAAAATCACGAGCCTGAAGAAGGTCCATTCCCAGACCGAAACGTAGGCGAAGATAATAAAGTAATCAACGTAATCTTTTAATGACTGTTAAGCCGAAAACAAGTTACAGTTTAAAATTTTTGTATGGACAAAATACCACGAGTGGGTATGTTGATCCCGCCACGTCTAAAGATCCGTCAAGCCCCAACGTCCCCACTGCTGTGAACGCGAGCGACCAAACATGTCCACACCCAAACCGCACAAAAGGGATTGCTGGCCGTGTACAAGGTCATGGGATGAAGTTACGATCAATGGGAAGAGCGATCGAGGATAAACAAAACAGCAATCGTTAAAACCTCTGGTTCCCAAATCTTTAATCCGCTGAATTTATAAAGTTTACTTAAAATCTATCCCAATTATTATATCTAATGTTAAAATATTGAGCACCTATGCTATCTAAATCTAAACACTATTGAAAAACAGGTGAAGCAATGCTACATGAACTATGAATTAAATTAAAACTTGTTCTTAACTATATTATGCTACCTTGCAGTGAAATCTTACATTCTAGTGGAATTAGGAATCAAACTAAACTAATATTCCTAATTAAACCTTATCAAACGGTGAGAACATGCAATTAATGAGTCTTTACATACTAAATAAGCATATTAAATTAGTAGGTGTGTAGAAGAAAGAAGCAGGTTAACGGAACTCTATTCACCTATCAATCTTAAGAGACCTGCGGTAAGAAAATTGCGCTTATGTTACAACTTAAAGCCTTATAGTTACATTATCAACTAGGTAGCGAGAAACAGGAAACACCCGTAGTGTCTCGATCTTAAACGTTAATTAGTTGGAGATAACGAAACACCAAAAGTAAGTTACTTATATTAGCATAAATTCAAACATTACAACTAACTTTAAACATAAATTCACAGGAAATTTGTAACCGTTTTCCTACCCTCACTGGAATAAAGTTAACAAACTCTACCGGTTCGTTTATCTCCCAACATCTTACAAATTTCTTTTGCGGCATTGTGTGATGTCTGGAAAGGGCTCGAAGACTGGATCTGTCAGGAACGGTTCCGCTGAAATGCGTTCCAATCATCGGAAAGATGGAACGAAGGTGACGTACACATCAGCGGGAACCTCAACTAGAGGATTCGTACCAACCGATAATCTGGCAGCGGGTTTTCACGTTAATAGTCCAGTTGTCGCGGCTAGCGCAACCAGCGCAGCAGCGGTCGCGTCAAGCGAAACAGTGGGCATAACGGACCTTGAGGTAGGCGTGTTACGCAATACAGCTGCAGTAGTCAGTCATTCAACGGTTCCGGGAAATGCAGGAAACCCCCCTCCTAACACTCAGGTAAATGCTGACGTAGCCAATAAACTTTATGCTCAAGGAGCAGTGCCGAAGCAAGCGGCTTCGACTGCCGATCTGAAAAATAGATCATCTCTTTCAAATCTGCGCGGAAAGCTCGTTGTAAGACGAAATCCGGTTCGCCGCGCGCGTGCGTATCGTGGCTATAGTTGTGAGTTGTGTGCAGATAGTGACAATAGCAGAATGGTGCAGTGTGATGGTTGCAACAGATGGTTCCACTTTTCATGTGTGGAAGTTACCGAAGGGATAGCCGAAATAAGTTGGGTCTGCCCAGTGTGTCCAGCAACACAGCGCAAGGAACATCAACGATCCCCATCCGAAGATGTTCAAGCAGTAGTACAAGCTGATCATCCACCCCCAAAAGATTGCGTTGATACAAAATCATGCGGAAAGAAGAGCGGCAAAAGCAGCAAAAGCAGCGAACGTCGTAAGATAGATTTGCGGTTGCAAAAACTTGAAGAACAGAAAAAGTTGGAGCAGAAATTCTTGGAGGAGAAGTTCAAGATCTTGGAAGAGTACGATGACGAAAGTGAGACGTGTTTGGATGACGAAGATCTCGAGAAAATGTCCAACATTTCACAGTGGATCAGAGAGACGGAACGTGACGTAGCAGCTCAAGATTCCGGTGTCGTTGAAGAGGATTTGCAGGAAGAGCATGGAGTGCCATCTGGACTTACTGATCAACCAGTACCGGTCGGCCAACGGCAAGCAAGCCAACATCATCACTCGCAAGGTGGACAGCGAAACACATTTCCAAGTTTCGCTCCCGAACAACGTTCTACACCACAGATGCGACCGGCAGTTCTTCAGACGAATCAAACATCGGAATGCTTCCCTCTACGATCGGCGAGAGAACAGTTTCTCACTCAACCAGTGTCGGCCGGTCCGGCGATCGAACCTGAACGAATTCCTGCGGAGGAGACTATTTGTATCCTCAACCGGAGCCAACTGGCCGCTAGACAAGCGGTATCTAAGGATTTGCCGGAGTTTGCCGGAAACCCTGAAGATTGGCCTCTGTTCTTTTCAATGTATACCTCATCAACGCAGATGTGCGGCTTCTCCAACGAGGAAAACATGCTGCGTCTGCGTAAATGTCTGAAAGGAAAGGCACTAGATGCTGTGAAGTGCCGTCTGCTTCATCCTTCCAATGTGGCCGGAGTTCTTTCAACGTTGAAGATGCTCTACGGCAGGCCGGAGGCGATCGTCCAAGCAGCCATAAGAAAAATTCGTTCGCTTCCCTCTCCGGAGGTAGATCGACTAGAAAGTCTGGTCAATTTCGCACTCACCGTTGAAAATCTTGTGGCAACGATAGAAGTATGCGGGGTCAGAGACTTCGTGTATAATGCTTCACTCAAATTCGAACTGGTCGACCGATTACCACCATCTCTGAAGTTAGACTGGGCGAAATATACCCGAGGAAATCCAGCGCCTAATCTTCTGGACTTCAGTTCCTGGCTATATTCATTGGCCGAGGATGCTAGCGCGGTCATGCAGACGTCAGATACTGCTCCACGGGGTCGTGGCAACAAAAAAGATGCTTTCATCAACATCCACTCCGAGCTCGAGAATGTGCAAGACAAATTTCTAGCGGGTCCTGCAAAAGATACGCGATCTCAATCGCACGGAGCATCCAAGGAATGTTTCGTATGCAAAGATTCCTGTTCGTCTATTGCCAAATGTAAACGGTTTGGCGAGCTGAGTTACGAATCAAAATGGGCCGTCGTACGTGAAGCGAAGTTATGTCGTAAGTGCCTTCGTAAACATAATGGTACATGTAGGCAACAACACCACTGTGGAATAAACGGGTGTACATATTTACACCACCCTCTGCTACACAGCGAGAAGACCGCACCAATCAGAAGCGCATCTGAGACGGCAACGAATTCCAGTTGCAACGTGCATCAAACTCAGACAAACGAAGTTTTATTTCGTATAGTTCCTGTGGTGCTACATGGCCCTGCCAGGATCATTCGAACGTACGCCTTCATCGATGATGGATCTGAGCTTACGCTTATGGAACATTCTTTAGCGCAAGAACTCGGATTGGAAGGAACTCAGATGTCCCTTTGCTTGAAATGGACAGGGGATACACGAAGAATAGAGAACGAATCTCAAAAGGTTGAAGTTGCTATTTCACCCGCAAGAAATACAACGCAGAAGTATCCACTCACAGACGTTCGGACTGTTCAAGAGCTTAAACTCAGGCCGCAAACCCTGATAGCCCCGGAAATGCAAAACCGCTATAGTCATCTATCTGGAATACCCTTCGATTCCTACATCAATGTAAGTCCACGCATCCTAATCGGTCTGGACAACGCGCAGCTAGGATATGCATTTAAAAGTCGAGAAGGCAAACCGTCTGAACCGATCGCGGTCAAAACCCGGCTAGGGTGGATTGTATACGGAAGCTGCTCAGCAAAACATCACCTAGAAAGCCACGTCAACTATCACGCTGTTCAGGTATGCGACTGCAATGAAGTTTCCGATGAAAATCTCCATTTGGCGATGAAGAACTATTTCACGCTGGATAGTATGGGTATATCCAAACCTGAAAAAGTGCTACTTTCCGTAGAGGACGAGCGAGCCATGAAAATCTTAGAAGCTGTAACACATAGAAAAGACGGCCGCTACGAGTCGGGCCTGCTCTGGAAGTACGACGCGGTGCGACTTCCCGATAGTAAAGGGATGGCCTTAAGGAGATGGGAGTGCTTGGAGCGCCGAATGAAAAAGGACGAAGGATTGACGGAGATACTTCGCACGAAAATGCTAGATTACATCCAGAAAGGGTATGTCCGAAAATTGACCGAAGAAGAGCTAAAGATCCGGCAACCACGAGAGTGGTACCTGCCAGTGTTTCCGGTTTGCAATCCCAACAAACCAGGGAAGTTACGATTAGTTTGGGATGCAGCAGCTACCGTTCAAGGAATATCATTGAATTCGGTTTTGTTGAAGGGACCCGACCAGCTGACGTCCCTGCTCACAGTTTTGGTTCAGTTCCGGGAGTTTCGAGTTGCGGTATGCGGAGACATACGGGACATGTTTCACCAAGTTTTGATGAAAGAGGAGGATCAACACTGTTTGCGCTTTTTTTGGAAGGGCGATACGCAATGCAGCGCGCCAGATGTGTATGCCATGACGGTGATGACGTTCGGTGCCTGCTGTTCGCCTACGACAGCCCAATACGTTAAAAACACTAATGCGAAACGGTTCGAGCATGAGTGTCCACAAGCCGTCGATGCCATCGTTAAGAAGCATTACGTCGACGATATGCTTGCTAGCGTCGAGACAGAGGAGGAAGCAGTAAAGCTAGCTCAGGACGTGAAACGAATCCACGCCGCAGGAGGGTTTGAAATGCGCAACTGGCTTTCCAATTCTTCGGTTGTCCGTGCTTCCTTGAAGGAGGAAGCGACTACAGAGAAATACCTCGGAGCCGGAGAAGAAAACATCACCGAGAAAGTATTAGGCCTTTGGTGGAACACGACTAGTGACTGTTTCACTTTTAAGGTATCTGCACGGTATGACCAAGATCTACTTTGCGGACGTCGTCGACCCACTAAGCGCGAGGTGCTTCGTACACTAATGATGATGTTCGACCCGCTCGGCTTCATTTCGCACTTTCTCATGTACCTAAAGGTACTAATGCAAGAAATTTGGAGGACGTCGATTGAATGGGATACCCCCATAGAGGACCCACAGTTTCAGAAGTGGCTAATTTGGTTGAAGGTTCTGCCGAAAGTCATCAATGTTCAGATTCCACGGTGTTATAGAACAACAGTGTCGCTAGAAGGCAGTATTCAGATGCACACGTTTGTTGATGCGAGTGAAAGTGGATTCGCAGCGGTTGTGTACCTTAGGTTTGAGGAAGGAGACTTTGTTGAGACCGCCTTTGTTAGCGCAAAGACTAGGGTTGCCCCGCTAAAATTTCTCTCGATTCCTCGTTCAGAACTGCAAGCTAGCGTTCTTGGTGTTCGGCTAGCGAACAGCATCACTCAGTCTTTATCTGTAAAGGTGTGGAAGCGGTACTTCTGGACTGATTCAAAAGATGTGCTGTGCTGGTTGAATTCTGATCATCGACGATACAGTCAATTTGTGGCATTTCGTGTAAGTGAGATCCTTGAGACGACAGATGCCATCGAATGGCGATGGGTTCCAACCAAACTAAACGTGGCCGACGAAGGAACCAAGTGGACGCACCTACCGGATTTTAGCGCATCTAGCCGTTGGTTTCAAGGACCGGAGTTCCTGCGGAAACCACAAGTGAAGTGGCCTATGGCATCTCGGTATGGGACGACGGAAACGGAGCTACGAGCACATCTGTTAACACACGTTACTACAACGGAATCAATCATAAATCCACAGAACTTCTCCAAATGGTCCAGGATACTACATACTACAGCGTATGTGTTCCGTTTTATATGCAACTCAAAACAAGCCCTGAGAACGAAACAACGAACTGGTGGACCGCTCACGCAGCAGGAATTTACAAGGGCAGAAAACTTCCTATATCGTCTTGCCCAGAGTAACGAATACGCTGATGAAATTGCCATTCTGTATGGTAAACGCTTGAATGAAACGGAAAGACAATCTATTCCCAAAAGCAGCTCCATTGCTTATTTCTGTCCTTTTCTCGATGATTCCGATGTGCTGAGAGTTCGTGGCCGAACTAGCGCATGCCCGGCGATCGACTACGACGCAGCTAATCCTATCATCCTTCCTCGTAATCATCACGTAACCCGTTTGATAATGCTCCATTATCATCACAAATATCACCACCAAAACCACAATACCGTACTCAACGAGATTCGTCAACGGTACAGAATCCCTCGCCTCAAGTCTGCCTTCAACACAATCCGCAAGCAGTGCCAAGAATGCATGAACGCCGGAGCAACCCCACAACCGCCAGCCATGAGCGATCTTCCACCATGTCGTCTAGCTGTTTATTCTCGCCCGTTCACGCATATGGGGGTGGATTACTTCGGCCCAATCTTGGTTACAGCCAATCGAAAAACCGAGAAACGCTGGGTTCTACTAGCTACCTGCCTAACCATCCGCGCCATCCACTTGCAAATTGCACACACTCTTAGCACCGATTCCTGCATTATGGCTCTGCGGAATGTCATCGGTAGGAGGGGTACACCAGCAGTCATCTACAGTGACCAAGGTACGAATTTCCGGGGCGCAAGTAAGGAGCTGAAAACCGCTATGGACGACTTAGATAAGGAGCGGTTGAAGGGCGAGTTCACTACTCGTCACACTACATGGAGTTTCAACCCACCAGCCTCTCCGCACATGGGCGGAGCGTGGGAACGCCTAATCCGCACAGTCAAGCAAAACCTCAATAAGCTGCTGTTGAATCGTACGATGTCATATGAAGTCCTCGAAAACCTACTTATTGAAGTAGAGAACGTGGTCAACTCCCGGCCACTAACCAGTATTCCCTTGGAAGACGATGAATCTCCGGTGCTCACTCCGAACCACTTCCTACTGGGATCATCCAACGGTTTGAAGTCATGGGCACCTCTGGATGATAGCCCAGCCGCCCTCAAAAATTGTTGGCAGCTCTCTCAGAGTTTGGCTAACCAATTTTGGATACAATGGTTACGAGATTACCTGCCATCGATAACACGTCGTACGAAATGGTTTACCCCAACGAAGCCAATTGAAGTTGGTGACATAGTCATCGTCGCGGATCCAAACCTTCCTCGAAACTGCTGGCCCAAGGGGCGTATAATATCTACTAAGCCCGGAGCTGACGGCCAAGTAAGGTGGGCCACAGTCCAGACTACAAGCGGTATCTATGAGCGTCCTGCCTTGAAGCTCGCCGTACTAGACGTGGGCGTCTGTAAGGATACGCCTCAGGATGACCATCGGCGCATCCCGGGGGGGAGTGTTGATCCCGCCACGTCTAAAGATCCGTCAAGCCCCAACGTCCCCACTGCTGTGAACGCGAGCGACCAAACATGTCCACACCCAAACCGCACAAAAGGGATTGCTGGCCGTGTACAAGGTCATGGGATGAAGTTACGATCAATGGGAAGAGCGATCGAGGATAAACAAAACAGCAATCGTTAAAACCTCTGGTTCCCAAATCTTTAATCCGCTGAATTTATAAAGTTTACTTAAAATCTATCCCAATTATTATATCTAATGTTAAAATATTGAGCACCTATGCTATCTAAATCTAAACACTATTGAAAAACAGGTGAAGCAATGCTACATGAACTATGAATTAAATTAAAACTTGTTCTTAACTATATTATGCTACCTTGCAGTGAAATCTTACATTCTAGTGGAATTAGGAATCAAACTAAACTAATATTCCTAATTAAACCTTATCAAACGGTGAGAACATGCAATTAATGAGTCTTTACATACTAAATAAGCATATTAAATTAGTAGGTGTGTAGAAGAAAGAAGCAGGTTAACGGAACTCTATTCACCTATCAATCTTAAGAGACCTGCGGTAAGAAAATTGCGCTTATGTTACAACTTAAAGCCTTATAGTTACATTATCAACTAGGTAGCGAGAAACAGGAAACACCCGTAGTGTCTCGATCTTAAACGTTAATTAGTTGGAGATAACGAAACACCAAAAGTAAGTTACTTATATTAGCATAAATTCAAACATTACAACTAACTTTAAACATAAATTCACAGGAAATTTGTAACCGTTTTCCTACCCTCACTGGAATAAAGTTAACAAACTCTACCGGTTCGTTTATCTCCCAACAGGGTAGGGGGGCCTGGAAATCAAAAAAAAATCAATGACCATGGAAAATTCCTTTAGGAATATTAGAAAAAAAAAATCATGAAAAAATGCTAAAAATTGCTGAAATATTTCTGTTTTAAGTATAAGAAAAATGGTACAGAATAAAAACTATGAAGGAATATTTTACAGCAAAGCCAACATTTTTTGTCGAATAAACAAATAAATTGATGAAGAAATTAGCAATGTATTAGTCTTCGGGTAGTGAAGATCTTCACATAGAATTTTTATGAACACCTAGATTTTTTAGCAGCAAAATGATGAATCAGTTTTTAAAGTTAAACTTGTATTATTATGATTTGTTTTAGTAAGTATGCAGGAATTAAATTCTGTTGCATTTTTTGTGGAATTTTCAGAGGATTGCCATACTGGGGTTTGCTAGCATTCCTTTTGGTCAAGGATTCTTCGTATAGGAAATTTTCTCGGCTTCTCAGAGTATAAAATATCACAAGTAAACACGGTCAATTGTTGAGGAATGCTATCAGTTAATAAATGTAGAAATACTCATAGAATACTCAGCTGAGAAGCAGGCTTTATCATAGAACAAAACGCCAGACCAAAAAAGAAGAAAACTGGGTGACTGAACGTTATAGAAGACCTGACTATTAGTCATGGAAAAGTTGTCTTTGTTCATTTTGCGACATTACACCCCATGAAAAATGTGTTCAAGTACTAGACCACCCTTGGCAACAAGCACAGTGTCCCTCTCCCGAACGTTCTGCATATATTGGGCGTTCAACGACTGATCAAGAGAGCCCCATCAATAGTGCAAACAACTTTATTTCTTTTAATTGCCCTACTAACTCACTCGTTCCAAACGTCCTCGGTTCGCTCCAAGCGTCTAATGACTACCGACTTACCATTTCCCCCCATCCGTTAAAAAACCGTCACCTTGAAGTGAAGAAAAGTAACTACCATGGCACACCACGCAGCTAACCGTTTGATCCACCCAAAACTTCGAGAAAACCCCATACCAGTCATGATCGTGGTTCCGATCGGTACGCTTCAAATCCGCAAGGCACTGCAGCATATAGGCTTTAGTTCAACACGTGCAGTCTACCAAACCGAAGGCGAAGAAAAAGAAACCTCCATTCGTTCGTTCGTCCGTGGGATATCTTAGAGGCGCGAGAAGAGAGTGTCGTATATTGATGAGATCGCGGTTCGCCGAGTGGACGCGCAAAACCGTGAACCTTCTTGTTTTTCGAAAAGTTGGGTGCAGTGAATAGCGTGTCGTGCAGAAGTTGCCTAACCATCGCCATTAAGTTTCTAATTCAGCGAGTGTTGGCACAGTGTTTTGTATGAAAAGATGCATTGCATTACAAAGTTGTTGTTAATCTGGTTGTCGCTGATGATTGGGAAGATTAAAGGTGTCGACAGATCTCCTCCGAATGTGATCGTTATCGTTGCAGATGATCTCGTATGTGTGCTACCAAGTGTCTTGAGATTTAGTTGAAATAATAGCGAGAATTTCTCTACAGGGTTGGAACGATGTAAGCTTCCACAGTTCGAAGCAGATCTTCACGCCCAACATCGATGTTCTGGCGTATCACGGAGTCATCTTGAACCGGCATTATTGTGCGCCCTTCGGGACAGCATCTCAAGTCGCATTGATGACCGGAAGTCATCCGCTAAGTGTCGGTACTCAGAGCGCATCAAACGAGCCAGATCAACCATGGACTCTCGATCCAGAACTTAAACTGATGCCCGAATACTTCCGAGACGCTGGTTATGCCACTCATTTGATCGGAAAGTGGGGTCTCGGATTCTCCCGGAAGGACTACACACCAACCCAGCGAGGATTTGATAGCCACTTCGGGTTTCTTGGGCCGTACATTGACTACTGGGATCACAGTTTAAGGTTGCGTAATGTAAGTTCAAATCGCACTGTTCGATAATCGAAGATGTAACCGGGTGCCGAAGAAGGCGGACGAAAGAGGCGGTAAATGTGTAATGATGGACCTACCCAAACAATATAACACGGTGCTCTCCAGACCGAAAAAGAAAAAAAAATATGCATCGAATCTGTGTCTTCCACTCGATTTCTATTGCTGAACTACCGTTTTCTAGTTGAATTAAAAAATCTCTCGGTTACTTACTTTTGTCTACGAACAATCCTCTGAAACTTTATGGAAAATGACTGCAATATAATGAATCCAGTACAAGCTAAACTTCAGATTTTTTGTAGTTCGTTATACAAATTTAAGCCCTTGTTTTGACTTAAATTTGTATAACAATCTACAAACATTCTGAAGGCGAGACATTTAATTTTACTATGTTTCAATTTTTGTTGTTATTATTTGACATAACCTGTAAATAATGGTAGCTTTGGAATTATTCTAATAACACCTGGCTCTCCTTATGTGAAAGGTTGATAGTGTTCATTTTTTATTACACATTAAATGAGACCCAGGCATTTATATATTATAAAACAATTCAATTTTTCAAATAATAGCCAAATATAGAATTATTTGAATTCCGAGGTACGAAGAAACAAATTCCGAGAGAAGACCTGTCATAATTACATGCAAACATAATAAGGTGTCAACTTCAGTGTTATATAATTCACTTAATTGGAACGTGTAACGGATCTCTACATGATATGACATGTGGATCTCAATGATATGTCATGTAACCCAGCAGGAGTCTGTAACATTACGTGACATATTACACAAAAATACATGATTTCAAACTAAAATTTACATGACATCACGTTCACACAGCATTTATAAAGTTTACATGAAGTGTCATCTTAATTATTTTCCAGATGTTGGTTTTATTTCGTTTCTGAAATAATTTATTTTGTCGTGACATAAACGCTCTGAGGCATCGCTCATGTATATAAATCCACCGTGATTTTTGTTTGTACACATATCTAATGAGCATGTTACGCATAAAAAGCCTAATTACAGTTCAAAGAATACTTATAGACTTTTATTGTATTGTTCAAGTTTCACTAATGTGTTAAATTAACCAACTTTCTTATAACAAAGTACAGCGATTTTATTCCAAGGAACTCAATGTTCACTTCATAGCTAGTTTAATTCAAGCTCTTCAAGCTTCAGAGCTTGAATTAAACTAGCTTGAAGTAAACACTATAGGACGGTTCAGAATTAAAAAAAAATAAGTTTGAATATCTCCCATATCTTTTTAATCATCCTTAACATAAAAAAGAGTTCTGTGAAATTTTCATCTTTTTGGTAGAATTTTAAAGGTGATCTAAAGACGAGACCGGTGAGAGGAAAATTAGTATGGAGGAATTCATGAAAATGATCCAAACAAGTTTTCACTATAATATAAGTATAAACTTATCATTCCATAGAGCAATCGGCATGAAATTTCGGTAGAGAACTACAAATATCATAAAGTTTTAAAATACCAGTTAAAAAGTAAATTACCCGGTGAAATCGCTCAAAATAATAGTAGTTTTTCTTTTGTAATTTTTTGTGCATCAAAAATTTTCTAAAAAATGACTTGTTTGCACAATTATAGCTTGAATGGGAATTGTTGAAACGATGAGTAATGAATAATTTTAAAACTCAAAATACAGCAGATATTTGATTCATTAAACCTACTATTATTAAACGGTGCTGCAAAAAACATTCAAGTTTTGTGATAATGAAACTGAGGGTATTTGTAGTTCAATGCCTAAATTCCATGCCGCTTGTTCATAGGGTAGCAAAGTTACAGCATCCTAAAATTGAGCAATTTGTATGAAAATCGATTTTCACTACTATTATTCTGAACACAACTGTACATCGTCTTTGGGCCACCTCTAAATCTCAACAGAAAAAGCTGAAAAATTCACAGACCACTAACTCTATGGAATGGATTTTTTCTCTACAAACCAAATATAGATCCTACAGACACTTTTTTTTTTGCTTTTTTCATTGATTACAACTGGTATCGTTACCCATAGTGAAAAACTAGAAAGGTAGAGTACACAACCGTAACTTTAAAATGAAAGTTTGCCAAGATATCGACAGATCATGTGACGTTATTATCAGTTTTTGTTAGACCGGCATTTTAAACTACCAAACCACAGAACAAATTACGATTTTACATTGTTGAATCATTGGAGCCCAAAATACACTCCCGTGCGAAAGTTTGGGATCACCCCTCAAAAACATACAAAAGTGTCAATGTCTCTGAGATTACGCGACTTATTGGGATTCTCTATGGCTTATTTGGCTTTGCAGGTAAATTAATTTTGCTTCGTAGGTATTTCAACTACACCATATTTTTAAATTGCGTTTGCTGAAGTTTTACTTTATTTAAGTTGGGATATTTTTTCAAAAATTAAACTCAACAAAATATCAAATTTTCTCAGCATTGGATGGATTAAGATTTTAAATCAGTTCGGTATTAGAACCAAAATCTCATACTCTTTAAAGAGAAAAATCAGAAAATTTTTGCCATTTAAGTCATTGTGCTAGAAAAAAAATCGGTAACTCCTCAGTATAGTGTTCCGTGCGAAAGATTAAGGTGACTAAAACTTACTAAAAAAAACACAAATTATATACGTTTTAATGATTTTGAATAACTTTCAGAATTGCCTGCCAAAAATTTAAATGTGCTCTTCAACGTTTTTGAGATTACGGTTATAATTCTTGATCGATGCAATGGTGAGAAGAATAGTCATGTTTTCATTGTATGTTTTGTAAAATTTTGCAACTTCAAGTGAACATTTAGTAAGCATAAAGTGACCAGATTTGAGAACACTATGTAACAAACGCCATATACGGAGATAATCGACGTTACACTTCAAATTCACATTACAACTCAAACAATGAACTTTTTGGAAAATTTAAATTTAAAGGTAGTTTTTCTTAAATTAAACACAGTCATGAATGCAACAAATAATTCTCAACAAAATGTATCACTTCTTGGCAAAACCGTTTACATTGACGACATACGAGGTTTTTAAAAGTTGGTCTACATTTAACATTTATGATCATGTTAAAACTTAAAAGCAAGGGACAAAAAAAAATCATTGCAACTTCTTATAAATACAAATCATGTCTATGAAGCAACTAACTCATAGTTGATTTAACAACTTAGATAAGAAATAGCAAGCTCAAGGATTCATTATCACACAATTTGAATACCTTATTATGTAAACATGTCACAAAATTTGAATACCTTATGTGACATAAATATTCAATTCAAAGAACTCAGAGAAGGACTCATACATAAATCTCAATGAGTTTCAGACAGAAATTTGAGATGAATTTACGTGGATTGTAAATTATGCACATAAACAAAATCCTTAACAGCATTCTCAGATATTCCTTCAGGATTTTAGAGATGTGTACTGATTGAATCCTAGATCTAATATGGCAGGGTCCTGACCAAGAATATCACACTATCTTCGGATAGGTCCCTACATTATCCTCAGCAGAATTCTCAAACAATTCTATAACAGTGAAATCAGAACATGAGTGAACGCACCAGAACCATTCTCCAAAATTCAGGGGTTGAATTTTCCCGGAATAAAATTTGCAACTAATTGACAACAGAGCGGTTCCACGCCGTTTCGCAAACCCGATTATTTCTGTATTATTTGAATCGCCTGAAAATTTGCATACAGATTCTTTATGACCAAAAATGCCATTATGCACTTTCAGACCGCCATTTTGAACCTCACCTTATTTTTGAGAAGGGCGTATCGGAAAATGCATGGCAAATCTTTAAAAAACTGTAACTCGAAAACGGTTTGTCCGATCGATTTGAGATCTTCTACAAAGTTGTGGGTATTGCTTAGGACTATATGGAGAAAAATATGCACGGTAAAAAAGTTACAGATTATTTTTTATTTCAAAAACAAAATTTTAAAATCGATTTTCTCCAGAAACGCAGTTTTGATTTTTTTTTATTTTTGGATATGTTTTAGGGGACAACTTATATGATTTATCGCACAATGTTTCAAAATGGAAGAATTATGGACAAAAAAGTTATGATTTTTTAAATAAATACAGATTTTGAAAAAAAAATCGAAATAGAGGAAAACAATAATTTTTTATGTGATTATTTGAAAGAACAGAAAAATTGCAATCGAAAAGTACTTAAGTAAATTTTTTCTAGGTTGCATCAATTTCGAGATATACTCATATTTATATAAAATTTTCAAATAAAAAAATAAATATAGACCCTTTTCAAACATATTTCGTGTTTCTCCATTCCAGAAAAAAATTATTTTGATTGAGCGAATCGTAGCTAAATCGTTTATCGTTTGATCAAAACATTTATGCTTAAGTATTGAAAAAAGAGTGCACGGTAAAAAATATAAACGATATTTTCAAATGAAAATTTGAAGCTAATAGTTCTTAAAAACCGCAATTTTTTTTTTTTTTTTTTTTTTTTTTTAATTTCTTTATTAGTATCATTCCAAACATTACATTCATTTCTTATATCTAGGTGTTCTGTGTTATTTGACAACACTATCATCCTAATTTGGTAAAACAAATTTAAGATTTAATTAACATTTTGTTAACAACATATTACATTTCATTTGCCGTAGCAGTTCAGTTTTTTTTTTACAGGTGAGTTGATTTCACCTGCTTATAAGAGAAAAAAAAAATGTTTTTAATATACTTAACCTAACTTAACCTAAACATATAACGCATTAATCGTGGCAATAGAAGATTGTAACGATTTTTGCCTGAAATTATTAATGATTGTATTTGACATTTGTTCCAATGTTTCAACATTGGATATTCTATGTAACTCATTGGTACTATACCAGGGAGGAAGCCTCAGAATCATTTTCAAAATTTTATTTTGAATTCTCTGCAGAGCTTTCTTCCTGGTATTACAACAGCTAGTCCATATTGGTACAGCATACAACATGGCTGGCCTGAAAATTTGTTTGAATATCAACAGCTTGTTCTTAAGACAAAGTTTTGATTTTCTATTAATAAGGGGATAGAGACATTTTACATATTTATAACATTTGGCTTGAATGCCCCCAATGTGATTTTTGAAAGTTAAATTCTTATCTAGCATGAGCCCTAGATACTTAACTTCATCTGACCAATTTATTGGAACCCCTCTCATCGTGACAACATGTCTACATGAAGGTTTCAAATAAAGAGCTTTTGGTTTATGTGGGAATATTATTAGTTGAGTTTTGGAAGCATTAGGAGAAATCTTCCATTTTTGCAAGTATGAAGAAAAAATATCCAAACTTTTTTGCAATCGACTACAGATGACACGCAGGCTTCGTCCTTTGGCGGAGAGGCCTGTGTCATCCGCAAACAAAGATTTTTGACATCCCTGAGGTAGCTCAGGTAAGTCAGATGTGAAAATATTGTATAATATTGGTCCCAAAATGCTGCCTTGGGGAACACCAGCTCTTACAGGAAGTCTTTCAGATTTGGAGTTCTGATAATTAACCTGAAGTGTACGATTTGACAGATAACTTTGAATTATTCTAACAATGTATGTTGGAAAATTAAAGTTTTTCAATTTTACAATCAAACCTTCATGCCAAACACTGTCGAATGCTTTTTCTATGTCTAGAAGAGCAAGACCAGTAGAATAGCCTTCAGATTCGTTGGAACGGATCAAATTTGTTACAAATTTGTTGAGTGGTCGAATGTCCATGGCGGAATCCGAACTGTTCATTGGCAAAAATTGAATTTTCGTTGATGTGGGCCATCATTCTGTTCAAAATAACCTTTTCAAAAAGTTTACTGATGGAGGAAAGCAAACTGATTGGACGATAGCTAGAAGCTTCTGCAGGATTTTTGTCTGGTTTTAAAATTGGAACAACTTTAGCATTTTTCCATTTGTCAGGAAAATATGCTAATTGAAAACATTTGTTAAATATATCAACTAAAAATGATAAGCTACTTTCTGGAAGTTTCTTGATGAGGATGTAGAAAATTCCATCATCGCCAGGAGCTTTCATGTTTTTGAATTTTTTAATAATAGTTCTCACTTCTTCCAAATCAGTCTCCCAGGCATTTTCGAAAACGTTCTCTTGATTGAGAATATTTTCGAACTCCTGAGTAACTTCATTTTCAATTGGACTAGTAAGTCCTAAATTAAAATTGTGCGCACTTTCAAACTGCATAGCAAGTTTTTGAGCTTTTTCGCGATTAGTTAGTAATAATTTGTTTTCCTCTTTCAATGCCGGTATTGGCTTTTGAGGTTTTTTCAAGATTTTCGATAATTTCCAAAAGGGCTTAGAGCCAGGGTCCAATTGAGAAACTTTATTTTCAAAATTTTTGTTTCTTAATTGAGCAAAACGTTTCTTGATTTCTTTCTGCAAATCCTGCCATATAATTTTCATAGCAGGATCGTGAGTGCGTTGAAATTGCCTTCTCCTCACGTTTTTAAGACGGATCAAGAGTTTAAGATCATCGTCTATAATCACGGATTCAAATTTTACTTCACATTTTGGAATTGCAATGCTCCGGGCTTCAACAATGGAATTTGTTAAAGTTTCAAGAGCATTGTCAATATCAAGTTTAGTTTCTAAAGAAATGTTAACATCAAGATTGGAGTCAACATACGTTTTATATATATTCCAGTCGGCTCGTAAATAATTGAAAGTGGAGCTGATAGGATTGAGAATCGCTTCTTGGGATATTTGAAATGTAACAGGGACATGATCAGAATCAAAATCAGCATGAGTAATCAGTTGGCTACAAAGATGACTAGAGTCGGTTAAGACCAAATCAATCGTAGATGGATTTCTAGAAGAGGAAAAACATGTGGGGCTATCAGGGTATTGAATTGAGAAATATCCTGAAGAGCACTCATCAAATAAAATTCTGCCGTTGGAATTACTTTGAGAATTATTCCATGACCGATGTTTGGCATTAAAGTCACCAATGACAAAAAATTTTGACTTATTGCGAGTCAATTTACGCAAGTCAGTTTGGAGCAAATTAACTTGCTGCCCAGAGCATTGAAAAGGCAAATAGGCAGCTATGAAAGTATATTTACCAAACTGTGTTTCAACAGAAACACCTAAAGTTTCAAAAACTTTAGTTTCAAATGATGAAAACAGTTGATGTTTTATACGCCTATGAATGATGATTGCAACTCCCCCACATGCCCCATCAAGTCGATCATTACGATAAACAAAAAAGTTAGGATCTCTTTTGAGTTTAGATCCAGGTTTTAAATACGTTTCGGTAATAACTGCTATATGCACGTTATTAACCGTAAGAAAATTAAACAGCTCGTCCTCATTACCATTCAGAGAACGAGCATTCCAATTTAAAATATTTAAATTATTATTTGGATCCATTAGAAAAACGTAATCCAATATCAATTTGATTTGTAAATTTTACACCTACTTGGACTGCTTCAGTCATAGTGGTGGCTTTGAACATTGCATCAATCATTAGATTCAATTGTTCAGTTAGAAAATTAAAATCAGAGGCAGACATGTCATGTGATTTCCCATTGGAATTTTCGGTAGACGAAGAAGCGGAGTTACCTGTGGCGGTAGGGTTTTTTCCATTTGATTTGAAACTAGTAGAATGGGTACCCATGGATCGAGCAGGGGAGGAGTTCGAATTTCCTGCTACGATATCGGCAAAGGATTTACCGTAGGTAGATACATTCGAAATAGAAAGATTCGAACGGCTACCCGACGGATTAAAATTAGTTTGTGACTGAGCATGATTATGATCTTCCTGATGGGTATGATTCCTAATCAAGCGATCGTTAACTGAAAAATGAGCATTGTTCGATACTCTACCAGGCAAATTCCGGAAACGACCGTTATCGTAACGGATATTATCTTTCATCTGCCTGGCACGAGCCTCAATGACCCTTTTGCGTGAAGGACTTATGGTTAGCCCCGCAATTACAACATATGAATTTGGTGGTATCTTCCTTCACTGGACAGACGTCTTTGGCGTGAGAAGAACCTCCGCAAATCATGCATTTAGCATCCATGCGACAATTTTTTGTACCATGACCCCACTTTTGGCACCGACGGCACTGAGTGGGGTTCTGGTAATTTCCTCCAGGTTTCTGGAAATGTTCCCATGTCACACGGACATCAAACAAAAGTTTTGCTTTTTCTAAAGCTTTAATATTATTTAGTTCTTTTTTGTTAAAGTGAACTAAATAAAATTCTTGAGAAAGCCCTTTCCGAACAATGCCAGATTGGGTTCTCTTTTTCATAATGATTACTTGGACTGGGGAAAATCCAAGTAAATCATTTATTCCATTTTTGATCTCTTCAGGTGATTTATAGTCACTTGAGAGACCTTTCAAGACAACTTTGAACAAACGTTCAGTTTTGTCGTCATAAGTAAAAAATTTGTGCTTCTTCTCTTCAAGATGTTTGAGAAGAAGCTCACGATCTTTAAGAGTTTCCGGCAAAACGCGACAGTCTCCTTTCTTTGCGATTTGGAAGGAAACCTTGATTCCCCTAATGGAGTTCAAGATCTCCTGCCTAAATCCCCCAAATTTGGAACAACTGACCACGATAGGCGGCACTCTTTGCTTCCTCACTTGAATCAAAGAGCCTGGGCTAGAGGCTGCTTCGATTTGGTGTTCGGAAAATTTGTCTAGAGCATCGAACTGATTGCTCATTTCGATACAATTATTCATTTCACCCTTGGAAGAAACTTCGCATTCCGGGGAAGCGTCCTTTCTTCCATTCTTGCCACGTGTAGTGACAGTTTTAAAACCCACTTTTTTGGAAGGAAGTAGTGAATTCAGAGATTCACCCTTCCTTTTGTTTGTTGTTGATACCATGTTTAATTAATAAACGAAAGAAGACGTGACCTTCGAAAGGTTTTTTCCCAAGACGGTGTCCAAGAAGGATTACCACCGCTAGCTTTCGCCAACGGGTCCAACGAAAAATCGAAGGCGCGGGTTCAAACAAGGATCGTAAAGGGATCAATAGTAGAAAAAATAGTACTGAAAAGTACTGTTTTAGTAGCACTGAAAAGTACCGTTTGTAATTTTAGCACTGAAAAGTACTGTTTTTGTAGCACTGAAAAGTACTGTTTTATTGCTTTAGGTAGTTTTTAAGAAAACTTCCAAGAGCAGAGAGAATTCGTGTACGCACAGCACGAAGGTACGATGCGCACTGAAAACCTCAACATTGATGTTTTTAATTTTTGGATATATTTTGCGGTTGTTGTAGGTATTGTTATGGCTATTTGGAAAAAAATATGCACGGTAAAAAAGAATGACAGATTTTTTTAATAAAAAAAAATAAAATCGATTTTCTATGAAAATGCATCTGTGATTTTTATTATTTTTGGACATGTTTTAGGGGACAACTTATGTGATTTATTGCACAATGTTTCATAATGGAAGAATTATGGACAAAAAACTAATAATTTTATAAAACATTACAAATTTTGAAAAAAATCTAAATAGAGGAAAACAATATTTTTTCATGTGTTAATTTGATGGTAAAGAAAATGCATTGGAAGAGTACTTAAGTAAAATTTTTAAAGCTACATTTTTAAATAACACAAAAAACAATTTGATGGAAGGTAAATTTGTGGTAATTTGTGATTTTTCGGAAAACTACACATTTATTCCTCAAGATGAAGTTCAAAGCCATCATTGGAATGCTCAGCAAGCTACTTTGCATCCGTTTGTAATATATTATCGTCAAGATGGCAAAGTCAATCATTTAAGTTTTGTTGTAATTTCAGAAGATATGCGCCACGATTCTGTATCTGTCAACTTATTCATATCTAAAATGATAGATTTTTTGCGATTGGGTCACAAATTAACTGTCAACAAGATATATTTTATGTCTGACGGAGCTACATCACAGTATAAAAATAGGAAGAACTTTTCAATTCTTTGGCAATTTAAAATCAAATATGATATAGAAGTTGAATGGCATTTTTTTGCAACATCACATGGAAAAGGGCCATGCGATGCCATAGGAGGGACACTAAAACGTATGGCTACCAGAGCCAGTCTTGCAAAAGAACGTGAACACCCGATAACATGCTAAGGAATTATATAATTGGGCTCAAAATCGGAAAGAAGAGCAGCGTACACAAATCTTCTTATGTTATTCAACTACTGAGGAATATGATATCATTGCACAAGAACTTAACCAACTATTTTCAAGTGCAAAAACAGTTCAAGGCACACAGGAATATCACTCGTTTATCCCTATCTCTGAAACACAAATTGAAGTTAGACAATTTTCGAGCTGTGACGATAACAAGAAAGTAGTTGATATAATTAAGAAATAAAATTGCAGTATATATTTAAAACCCATAATGTATATATATATATATATATATATATATATATATATATATATATATATATATATATATATATATAAAAAAACAAAAAAAAAACAGGGCTTTACCCATTATCCGGGCTTAGCCTTGGGGACCAAAGGTACACCGTTGTGATAGAATCACATTTTTAATGCCACGTTTAGATTTACCGTGTATATCTCGGAAGTGATGCATCTCAGATAAATTTTACTTGAGTATTTTTCGATAGAAATTTTTCATATTTAAAAATATAGAGTTATTTTTCTGTACTCAAAAAAACGCACCAAAAATATCGTTTTATTTATTTTTTTAAACAATTTATTTTTTATCCAAAAATTTTGCGTTTTGAGGCATTGTGCAAGAAATTACAAACAATATGCTGCAAAGCATAGCCAAAAATTAAAAACATCAATTTTGCGGTTTTTAAGAACAATGAACTTCAAATTTTCATTTGAAAATTTCGTTTATATTTTTTTTACCGTGCATACTTCTTTAAATACTGTAGTATATAGGTTTTGATCAAACAATAAACAATTCAGCTACGATTCACTCAATCAAAATAAACTATTTCTGGAATGGAGAAACACGAATTATGTTTGAAAAGGGCCTATTTTACTCTTTTTATTTGAAAATTTTATATAAATATGAGTATATCTCGAAATTGATGCAACCTAGAAAAAATTTACTTAAGTACTTTTCAATTGCAATTTTTCTGTACTTTCAAATAATCACATAAAAAATTATTTTTTTCCTATATTTCGATATTTTTTCAAAATCTGTAATTTTTTAAAAAACCATAACTTTATTGTCCATAATTCTTCCATTTTGAAACATTGTGCAATAAATCACATAAGTTGTCCCCTAAAACATATCCAAAAATAAAAAAAAATCAAAACTGCGTTTCTGGAGAAAATCGATTTTAAAATTTTGTTTTTGAAATAAAAAATAATCTGTAACTTTTTTGTACCGTGTATATTTTTCTCCATATAGTCCTAAGCAATACCCACAACTTTGTAGAAGATCTCAAATCGATCGGACAAACCGTTTTCGAGTTACAGTTTTTTAAAGATTTGCTATGCATTTTCCGATACGCCCTTCTCAAAAATAAGGCGAGGTTCAAAATGGCGGTCTGAAGGTGCATAATGGCATTTTTGGTCATAAAGAATCTGTATGCAAATTTTCAGGCGATTCAAAAAATACAAAAATTAAATTTAAAAAAAAATTCGTCATGTTCGGTGAAATTGCTCAACAGTTAGACTTTATGGAAATTATTTTTGTTTCGGCTTCAGCAGGATACTAAAGCCATGAAAATATCCAGCATGATTGTTTGTGTTACAAGTTCATAATTGAAACTTGTAATTCTAAACACTGCTCTGTTGCTAAAATAACTATTTTTTTGCAATGTTTCATCGTAATAGGCTGTTTTATCATGTTAATCTGTCATGAAACGGCCTGCTTTCCTGCACTTAATTATGCATTGTGGTAATATTCATTACGCGTTCGAAATCAGTTGCGTAATGATTAAACAACTGTTTTGAATTGCGTTATGAATAATTACAAAATAATGCTTAATGCATCCCGGTATGATTTTTGATACCTCAAATAATCTAATATGAAATAGTAAAAAATGATGTACGCAAAACGAGACAACCTTCAGCGCGAAGCAAATGTTCAAAATGCCACTTTAATTAAACAAAATTCTAAAGATGTTTCTGTCAAAATATCTAAAAAGAAAGATTAAATAATTGCCGTTCGAATGAGCCTTAGAGAGATCCAATTATACTTATATTCTAAGATATATGGACAAAACACATTTGTATGTTTTTAGGGGCTTAGGGGCGGACCCAAAACTTTTGCACGGGAATGTACTTGTAAAATGCCTTATAAACGTAACTGAAAATTTTGTTGATCTTTCATTTTCAATCATCGTTTACTGCTTGGAACAGATTTGATTGATTTTTGATTCCAGTAATAACGATCTGAGGAACACCGTGTTGTAAGCTACCACTTCCCCTTCGGGTAAAAGTAGTGCTTTTTTATGTTGAATGAAGGCAATCATCAAGGCCTTGATTCAATGCAATTGTGTTCGCTCCGGTGCGGTGTGGCGATGGACTCGTGCGTGGATATTATTTATGTTTGCTCGCAAAACATTCCGAGCGGGGTGCGACGAATGTCAATAACCGATCGATTAAGATCGAACCCATAATAGGGTATCCGTCCTGTTGTGGAGGACCTATGCACGGTGTTTAAAGCTAAATCGTATTTTAGAATCCACACCCTAAATATTGACGTATTTTGCAATGTGAATTGTTGGAATCACCATTCCTTTATCTGGAGTATATTGAAGTCAACCAGTTAATTTTGAAATCAAACATACGGTCTTTGGAACTAAATCTGAAGCTCTTCCTTAGTCCTACTATTGCGGCGTTTTGCTCTATTATTGTGTGGCATTGGAAATATCTTTAAAGAAAATGAATTGATGACTTTATGTCATGATCCGAAAACAAATTTACAGAATCGAATGATTTTTTTATAGTTTCATTTTCTCGTCCGTTATAGTTGGGGAATGTTAAACTTTGTAAATGGACTAGTGTTGTCCATCCGAGATCACTGGCCGCTAAATGAGAAATTAATATGTTGCCTTCAGTATAAAATACAATTTGAAATACAATTGCCGCTAAATTGTACTGATCCGATGCAAGTTTGAAAGAATATTTCACTGATCATCCAACTTTGTTTTTTTTTTGTGTATTTGTAAAAAAGAGAAAGTAGACAGTAAAGATTTACAGAAATCTTTCGTTTGAATGAATAAGTGTATAAATGGCATAGAATAAGGCCAACTACATCAATCATGAACTAAAATATTTGCTACAAGTAGGTTCTTAAAAAATCACGCTTACGAAATTCGTTCCGTAGCTGAAGCGACTGGTTAAAAATATAGGTTCTTCTTGATGCAACATTTGAAACTGTTCTTCGAAAATCGTTTAATTTTGAGGGCAATTTTTTAATTCAGCTGCCAATAGTATAAGCTTTCATCATAATCATCATCATCATCACCGCATCGCAATAATGGGCTAACTGCCCTAGGTATTTTTCCTCCTCAATCTGCTGAAACACTGAATCACATATTTTCCACAGACCTCGACGCGTGGATTGGACATGCGACGGAACTTGGACGTTGATTACTCGGTTAATGGAAGCTACGCGACAGATTTGTTCAATGGTGAAGCCGTGCGTTTGATACGGGAGCACGATCAGAAGAAGCCGCTGCTGTTGGTGTTGACACATTTGGCACCGCACACTGGCAATGAGGACGATCCGATGCAGGCGCCGGCCGAGGAGGTGGAGAAGTTCGACTACATCCGAGACGAGAAGAGGCGCGTGCTGGCGGGTAAGTGAAGATGAAGCTAACGCCGATGGTGCGCCATTAAATTATGAAATCTGATAGGGCCACTACGAGGGCATATTCGTTTGCGCTGGGTAAAACCAATCTGGGCTCAATGCTATTGTGATTTCAATAGCTTAATTCTGGTTCAGCTTATAGAAAAGTAGCACCAAATGAATGCTAGTATGCCATTGGAATACTTCTTACGTAACTTACAATAACCGTAATATACATTGCCAACTTTAGAAATTGTCTATTTCTAATATCAGTTGTTAAAAAAGTTCTTTTTATTTTTATCATCTAAAACATTCTTTTTCTGGCATTTTGGCCACATATATTTAATATACATATACCGTTTGGACTCATATTCCGAACACATAAGGACAATAGTGACTTCAAAAGCATTTCATATACATAAATGAGGTGATAGATTTGAAAATTTCAATTTCTTCGCAAAGTAGGACTGTCAGCTTTTGGGTGTGCTGATAAAAATATTTATTTAAACTTGTTTACTATTATTTTTATGTAAAAGTATGGAACAAAATTGTGATTCAAATGCCGAACACTGTTTTTATTCTGTCTCATGTTCTGAACACTTTGATTCAAATTCCGAACAGCACGAATAAATCGTATTCAAATCAGTTTTTTCGCAAATAAATTTATCTAAGCTAGTTTAACTGATCTCGAACTAAATAATAATCACTACCCAAGAGGTCTAAAATAGATTGGAATATGTTTAAATTGAATCGCAATTAATGCCATTTCCTGGTTATCCGATGACATACTTCAGCGAAACATTTCAACCAAATCACCATACCGAGTATTCGGAATATGAGTCTGTTCGGAATTTGAGACAAATCGGTACAATCAACTCTCGCTTACTCGATAGTCCGCATCTGGATATCGAGTTAGAGAATCTTAGTAAAAGTTGGTTTTCATGGCTACCTCGATGGTCCTTTGGATCGCAGTTGCACTGGTTTTGTGTTCTGCAACTCGATACCTCTAAAACTTGATAGTCCTTTGAATGTCGAGTTATGGAGTTATGGAGAGGACGAAGCCTTTTTTGCTTAGTGATCTATGAACATTTCCACAGTCATAACCTGGAAATTTTCCTTTGCCAATTGGCCATGGTTGCATTCGATTATTGAAGTAAGCCCTAGGATTCTGTTGCATGGACAATATCTGTCTTTGGCATTTCTTGACTTTTTCAAGGGACCAGATTCCTGCTGATAGAGAAGGTTCTGGCGGTGACAAACCACACAATAACTGTCAGGTTACCCTTTTTTCTCAAACTCCGGAAAGACTCATATTCGGAACAGTAATTATTTCTAGGTTCGAAATAGCATGTCCAAAATTTTCAATTGCAAAGGACATAACATGTGAATGGATTGATCATTCTATGAATGAATTGCGGACATATACTCAGAAATTGGTTCTTAAAAGTCGAGTGTCTGGTATATGATTTATGCTCAGAATTTGAGAAAAAGTTATTTCTTCAAGCTAGAAAGTCATAAATTAAATATTAGAACTTACATAGTTCGGGGCTTTTTGGTGAGTCATCCTCAAATGCCATTTCGACAATTGCTTCCGTTTTAGTTCGAATGAAATCTTTTGGATGTATCGTTTTTCGAGAATCATTGTAATTTTTGGAAGTTTCCACCGTTTCTGAGTTATTACGTTGGGTCACTGGGTCAAGTAGGGTAAAAAAGACCCCAAATTCCTTTTCAATCAACCATTAGTATTGTTCTGACTCCAGCTCAATTTGTTTTTATGGTGTCAACTACGGACGTCATGTGAGAACTCACCAGCTCACCAGGGATCAGTTTTGACCTTGGTCTTGACCTATTATTTCGGTTGTTTATGAGACTTCCATAGGATCGGCCGAAGATAAGTCAATTGTCGATGTTTAAATTTGGGGGTTGAGCTTCAGCATTTTCAAAAGCAAACTCAGGCATGGTCAAGAAGAATCATTTAAAAGATATTGGCCACCTAGATGACAAGTCTAGTGATCTAGATGTGAACCAGTTTTTTTTTTAACCTGGAGTTCGTAGACACAAAAGTCAATTTAGACAAATTTAGATGTAAAATTGTGAAAAATAATGGAATACGCTTCCAATACGCTAGACTGGGCGCGTTAACCAACTACGCAACAGAACGGGTAATGATTCTGCAGCCAATCGGCCAACCTGAAAGCAAAGTCCGTCACGACCCCATATTCTCCATCACAACCCTACATCTCCTTCGGCTCTCTTAGGGTAAATTGGTATAATGCGCCCCAACCGGGCAATATGCCCCACTTCATTTGCAACCGATTGAGGCTTCTTTAACACGTATATATGATTACATATCTTAAATATCCGCGAAAAAAATGATGTTGCGCTTATAAGATCTTTGGGAATTATAAACAACCAATAGAAATACCAAAAATATAGAATATCAACTTTTTGGCGTAAAATTTTGGGACCGATAGCCTCGTTGTAAATGAAACCAATCCTTTACTATTGTACTTATCACAAAAACTTTTACCGGAAGACGACTGCTAATGGACCCTTTTAAGCTTAGCAAGTGGTGGAATGCTCTTTGGAAACATGTCTACAACGCTGAGGAAATTCTTCTACGGGATGGGCAATTTGCCCGGTTTGTTTTGACGTTTGCAGAAAACGTCTTGTACACTTTTTAGAAGCTACCTGGCAAGAGAAGTTGGATGCAAAGCATGACCAACTATGTAAATATCACTTTGACGCCAAAAACTATAGAAATAATGTATTTGCCACTGCGACAGAGCAGTTTTTTCTTAGGAGGGGCGTATTATACTTGTTTTACCTAGATGCAGATGCCCAATTCGACTCTCTTGCCTACGAACAATAGTAAGAGATTTTATTTTTAGCGTCGCACTGTTGCCTTGTTTGTACCACACTACTCATAAGCCAACGTTAGCTCAATGAGATGGTTAGTATGGGTCTGGCTTCCGACGTGGTCATATCTCGTCTCTCGTCAAACCGACCCCTTTTTTACAAAATGGAATAATTTCGAGCTTAGAGAATAATGTCCACTATTAGTTTATTTCTAGCTGGTCAATACCCTTATCTTCTTTTTTGATCAGGTATGAGCTGCTTTTGCGCAATTATAATATTTAATACCCAAATTTGACAGTTCAGAAGAAAAATAGAATTGTTTTTTTGGAACCGATTCCACGATGGTCTCATAAGGAATCGAAAGAATACCAAAAGCTAAAACTAGTCCAATTGTCTAATTTAATTGTTGTCCGTAGTCGAAACTATAAAAATAAATTGAAATGAAATCAGATTTACAGGGTGATCAATAATTTTATCAGTAGATGAAACGAAAATTTCAATTCTCTCAAAAAAAAAACTTAAGCAGGGGTTGCAATGAAATAAGCTGTGCGGTAAAACATACTAACCATAGTGGGTTAAGTACCTATTCGCGGTATCCGTAAAAGTCTGCGTTAGTTCTTTTATA
This sequence comes from Aedes aegypti, assembly GCF_002204515.2. Lineage (NCBI taxonomy): Eukaryota > Metazoa > Arthropoda > Insecta > Diptera > Culicidae > Aedes > Aedes aegypti. The sequence continues at coordinate 46,626 of NW_018734557.1, forward strand.
AACATCCGTACACTTTACTCATACATATTAATTACATAAAAAATCCTATAAGGGTGTCTGCTGCAATGGAGAAAAACGCGATTCAGTAAAGTATAATTAATTGCATCCCTGGCTATATCCTGAATATTTTTTCGAATTTCATTATCTTCACTATTTACATCATGATTGAATTTACGCATCGGCTGCCGATGTATCTGGAGTATAACCTCAATCTCGCGACTGATGCTGTAATGTCGAAGGTAATAGACATTAGGAGAAGCCGCTAAAGTCTATGGAGTGCCGAAAGAAACGATTCACATCCGTCTCAGTCCATAGTGGTCAGGGAAAGTCCTTCGCGGACCTAACCCTGTCCTCACAACCGACGAGGAGCGCGAACTTGCAAGTTAAATGAATGCGGGAGTGGAACGGTCAACATTTAGCGTCAATCGCTCAACATTAGGTTAAGATAGGTTATGTATCTGTTCAACATTTGGGTATAGAACTGTCTTTTAAAATGTATTATTTTTTATTTCAAAATGGACATCACAGTGCCAAAATTGTAACAGAAATAATGTTAAACAATCGTCTACGGTGTTGGATGCTATTTTTAGCAACCTTTCTATCAAAATTTCCATAAAAATCGAATAACATAAGAACGTGTGTCTTAACCGTTCAACATTTAGCGGATTACCCTACTTTATTTTCTTACCGTGAGAGATTTTGCATAACGAGCTTGCACCTCAATTACTCGGGAGCTTTCTGCAGTGAATTTCGCGAATTTATAATGCTTAGAACAAATTCTTTGCAAATTGTGGCCTCAGTGTTTAGCTATCCATTATGAGTACACTTAGAAATATTAAATGTAAATTAACACGCATCATCCGAACATACAATGCAGCGAGCTTACGAACATAGACCAATTGTAGAAACGGGCGAAATGGACCTAAACTGAGGAAATAATTCCCTGAGAGTACGCATTTTATATTGATATTTCATACATTGTATGTAGTATGTATTGTATATGAATTTTTTTGAAAATTTCTTGTTCTGAACATCGCGAAATGCGAATAGGACCACTTTTCGTCGCAATATAATCCAGAATCTGGAGATCGTGGACCAAAATCGAGGTTCAAAAGACACACAGTGAGTTGCTCCATAGACAAAAATCAAATAATTATTTTATTCGGCGATAATAAGTATCCAGAAGTGTTTATAGATAGCATCCGTTATTGAAAATAGCATTGACAGCACAAAAACTAAAAGATGATTTTTTCCATAAGTTTCAAACTGATTATGTCGTTTATCATCCATTGTGATGTTTTTGAACGTTTTTCATTCATGAACATAATTTTGAAAATTTTATAGTTCGAACAAAATACACAAACCTATATAACACTTTGCAGCAAAATATGCTATTCGTATTTTTTTTAGTTTCTAGAATCAAACTTAATTTCACTGTCAGCTACGAATGCTTGATTGTTTAAATTGATGCAAACGAATAATGTAATTCAAGTACTACGATGATTAATTAGTCTTGTAAAAATAATGTGCTGCATTCGTTCTGATTCTTTTTTATATGATATGTAAAAGGATCTCATCAATTCCTGTAACTAACACTATTTTTTATTTGAAGTGCATTCCATGAAGTATAAAAATATCGTTTCGTTAGTTTTGAGACGGTTTATTTTTAGCAGTGAAGGAATCATGCAAAATTTGACCGAAAAAATATTGTTTTGAAGATTGAGTTTGCTGATTATACGTATTGATATATATGCGATTTAAGTTGATTCACTTTTTTGAATCTCTTGTTTTATTTTTGTTGCAAAATATGCAAATCAACACTTTATACTAAAATAAAAGTCATTAAACTAGGACCTCAGAAAATTCTCGTTATTTCCATAAGTTTCCTAATAGTTTTTTTTTTCTGAAATTCCTAGAAATAAAAATAAATCTCTATCTCTAGGAATTCCGGTAAAACTTCTTATGGGTCTTGTAAGATTCCAAAGTTTCTTATTAAACTCATTTATTTCTTGTATTTCATTCGAATCATTGAATGAATGTTGAAATTTTAAAGGGAATTTTAGTGACTCCGGTAGTAATCGTTAGTAATCGTTAGTTATCAATAGAATGAACATAATTATCTTAATGGTCAATTGTCATGAAATCTCTTAATCTCTCAATAACTGTGGAAGTACTCAAAAGAACACTAAGCTGAGAAGTAGACTCTGTCCCATTTGGGACGTAACACCAGAAAAAATAATTATAACAGAATTCACATAGAAACTCTAAATCTAACCGAAAACTCAAAATACCTTTCGAAATGTCAAAACTGACATCGTTTTCCCATGATTTTCACTAAAATCTAAATTATTCCATTCATTTCAATAATCTCAAAGCATGAGTAGCAACCTATGATGTAATGCCGGATAACGGACCACAAATTCGCATTCTACTTTCCGAAAACGCTTCAACCTCCCTTCCTCCCTGTGTTATAAATGTCCATCTATTTATTCAATAACAATCACTCCACAATCAATTACTATTCAAATAAAAGACTAATATTATAAAAATTCGTCCCAACAGCCATGATCTCTAAGGTCGACGAAGGAGTTGGTCAAATAATACAAACTCTGGCGGAACGTGACATGCTGGACAACTCGATCGTTCTGTTTTACGCTGATAACGGCGCCCCAACCGTGGGAATGCACTCGAACTCTGGGTCCAATTTCCCGTTAAGAGGAGTATGCATTGATAACTGGAGCACTCTGCACATCAGATGCACTAATGGATGTTTCTCGTTTCAGCAAAAGTACAGTCCTTGGGAGGGCGCAGTCCGAACGGTGGCCGCCATCTGGAGTCCACTGTTGAATCTTACCGCCGGACGGGTTTCCAACCAGTGGATTCACGTGAGTGACTGGTTGCCAACGTTGGCACATGCAGCCGGAATCGAAGGAATTCCCATTGGCAGTGAAATAGATGGCCGCAATCAGTGGGAAGCGCTAAAAAATCCGGCAATCACTGTTAGGAATGTGGTAATGAATAACATCGACGAGTTGCACCACTACAGTAGCTACAGCCGGAACGGGTGGAAGTACGTAAATGGGACATCGTGGGAGGGTAAGTTCGATAATTGGATGGGCGAACTGGAAGACGAAGATGAGCTGAGTGAGGAAGAGTACGTGGTGAGGTTGGCGGGATCTGTGGTTGGACGGATGATGCCTCTGGATTTGGAACATGTGGCTCGTTTGAGACGTGCTGCGACTGTGGAGTGTGAAGTGGAAGGGCAGGTGAAGGCTTGTCAACCGATGGAATCGCCATGCTTGTTCAATCTGATGGATGACCCCTGCGAGAGGAATAACGTGGCTTTGGATCAATTGGACATCTTGGAAGAACTGAGGGAAGAGGTCGAACGTTATAGACAGACTGCCGTGGAACCTCGAAATAAACCGGCTGATCCTCGCTCAGATCCTGGCTTTTACAATAATACTTGGACGTGGTGGCTGGATGAGATTGATTCTCGGTCTAATATGTATATGTTCCCTGTGATGATAATAGTGATTTCAATAGCTATTGTGGCGTTGCTTCTTTTATTTTTACGACCATTTAAGTATTAAAACGGTAGTGTAAGTATAATGTGAAAGCAGCATCATTAATCCGAAACCATTCCTTCACACCAAAAAAATCTTAGATTTACACGTAACGTTATTTTAGTTTCAATCATGTAAAGCCATCTCTCATGTATTATTTAATGATAAAACCTATAAACACATCTATTATATACAACATTGTTACCAAATTCCTTAATATTGAACGCGAAACGCCTTCTCTCAAAGAATGTTGCTTGCAAAACGGCTCGATTTACATGATTTTCCCGCTGAAAATTCAATCATAAATAATGCACATGGAATGACACGCCGTCGATCCATCCATGTGCATTATTTTTGGCAGAATATTCAACGTGGAATCATGTAAACTGAGCGATCTTGTTTTCAATTTCACTTTCAAGGTGCAAGAAAGCATACAACATTGGCGAATGTTGGATGCAAGATCATGAAATGTTTCAGTTTCACTCAAGTTTGCAAGCATTCCTGAATTTAATGAGGCGGTTTACATTATTTATCGTTTAATATCAAATGATAATTCGATTCACATGACAATCATGAAAGTTTACGTGTCATGTAAATTTAAGATTTTTTTGCTGTGTTCTAACTGCCCTCCACTATCATATTGTTAATGCTTCTACTTACCCACCACACGATATACGAATGCAAAAATGGCAACTTTCGCAAAGAAAGCTTTCAGCTATCAGTAACTAGGGAAGTTCTCATGAGAACATTAAGCTGAACAGAAGATGTGTCCCAGTGCCCAGTGGTCTAGTAAGCATTTTTACGCGGAAAGATGCATTTTGAGCTTTAAAATGAAACATTAGACGAAAACGGTCTTCTACTAAGTTGTTCGTAGTAGTTAGGCCAAGTAAGGTCCTTTGTTTGGTGTCACACATCCACATTTGATCCACATTTTCATAGAAATGTTATTACCAACTTTCTTATTTTAAGAAATTATAGTATACTTGCTTCAGTAAAGTTGTAGACCCTTTAATTTGGAAAATTGCCAAAAAAGTTGCATTGACTTTGATTTTTTGTAACACTCAAATTGACCGATTTAGAGCTATTTCCGATGATGGTCCAAGGAAAACTGTTTTTTTTTTTTTTTTTGGCTCCAGCGTTTTCTAGGGTAGGTGTACCAGTTATGGCCATAGTGGTTCCCTATTTCGCCATACGTGATATCTTGAATGCCTTCACATTTTGAAAAATCTTTTGTGTTTTAGCAGTAAAAAAAAGGATAAATCTTGATGTTAAAACATTTAAAAAGATTAAAAATGTAAAAGTTATCTAAATTTTGCATATGGCCAAATAGGGAACCACTATGGCCATAACTGGTACACTTTCCCTATTTTAATATCTTATCAAAGTAGTCTATGAACCAATTTTAGAGCTTCAAAAAATGAGAACTTTGATGGGTGAAAGAACCTATTAACTCTTTCTGTTTGGGAGTTATTGTTGTGTCTAGCAAAAACAAGCCTACTTTGATTATGAATACATCTGATTGGAGCAGACATAGAAAGAATTTTTGACGGCATTCAAAAGGCCAATTATAATTACATATTATATAAAAAAATACAGAGTGTTATTTTTGTAACTCTAATGAAATCATCACAAAAACTTCAATAACTTTTGAATCAACAATATTTTTGCATGAAATTTGCGTTTTCCTAAGTTCTAAAAGTCATGACAATTCATATAAATCATATTTTAGAATGTTGAATTATTTCCGTCATATTTATTGTAACTGGTAAGCATCATGAACTTTGAATAGAATTTTATTATTCTGCTTTGTTTAAAATGTGGACCAATCTGAGTTGCTTTGACTCAATGTCACTGCTTCGTTGAGAATGGATCGATTTTGATACGATTTCAGATCAGTGAAAACTAGTGTAGACGTACCAATAGTGGAGGCACTAAACATGATTCAAATTTATTTTACCGCTCAAAATTCAAGAAGTGCAATTATGAATTAATGAAACAATCATTGACTATATGAGAAAAATGTTTCCATCGCAGGCATCACAGTGAGAAATAATACCTCCACTATTGGTATACCGTTCTTTTAGTTGCGGTAAATTTTCAATTTGTTTTCCTATAGTTACGGGATTCGTTATGACCATAGTTGTTCCCTATTTGGACATATGTTAAATGTTGATAACTTTCACATTTTAAATCTTTTTGAATGTTTTAACATCATGATAAATCTCAAATTTAACTGCTATTAAAAACAAAAATTTTCAAAATTAGAAGACATTAAAGTAATCACGTATGGTGAAATAGGGAACCACTATGTCCATAACTGGTACACCTACCCTAGTTAAAAGTAATTTTCTACTGTTTTTTCCTCGTTTTACTTAAAAAAATCATCTTTGATTAACCATAACTTCATAAATTCTTAACCGATTCTAAATCTTTCTACATAGTTTTGAAGCTTAATTTTGATATTAAAAAAGCAAAAAAATATAACAAATGAAAAACCGAATTTAGTACTATACCATTTACTTCCGCTAGAGTTTGTATCCTTTGACAGATACGCGTATTTCAACTTCAACTGTAAGCCCGTCTTCAGTGTCGTGTACTAGACACGACTTATAAAAAAACAAATTTTTTTACTTAGCTATACAACAAAAACTTCCCAAAACATGATTTTTATTGAAAAAATAAATATTTTTTTATTGTTGAATTTTTTGCCGAATATTGCATCTTATTACCTAAGGGTTGAATAATGTATTTTTTTTAATTGTAGATATATATTTGTTATAAAATTTATAAAGCATTATTGCTGAGACTCTTTTAAAAACTTTAAAATTGGGAAAACCCAGTTTCGGATTAAGTATTAACGTTTAACAGCCAATTTCGTTAAAACTTCATGTTTTTGATAAATAAATAAATTAAAAGATTTCTAAACCCTCTTATACCACTACACTTCGGAATTTTGAGTTTTGAAGTCGAAATAAGTTTATTTTTGGCCTAAACATCGGACTATAACACGTATATAAGGAAAGTTTTTTTATGACTATTGAAACATGTTTTGTAATTTTTGAATAATTAAGTTATTTTATAACCTCCTATGCACTCACGCTGGGTCTTATTTTTAATTTTTAATTTCTACAGTCAACCTATCAATCAACATATTACAGGAGAAGAGCTTTGTGGTATCGAAATAATTTCAAACCTGTTTGTACCGTTAGTTACTACATTAGAGGCTTCAATGAAAAATGAAAAGTAATAGGGATGTTTGAAAATAATAATTGAAAAATCAAAAACCAAAATTCATCAATTTGCGAGAAATAAAAGTTAAATCGTTGCCAAAAACATGCTTAGATCAAGTTTAAATATTGAAAAATGATATTAAGATGGTAAATCAATAATTTGAGTATTAGATGATGCTGAACACACTAAACAGTTCCAAAGCAACTAAATAAGTTCAAGAATTCAAGAGTTCATGGAGTTATGGTCGAACAAAGCTGATTTTTTTTAGTAAAACGAGGAACAAATTGGAGAAAACTGCTTTGAACTAAATTTAGTTTTTATTCTAGACAAATTCGGTGTCCTACAAACTTTTCAAAAATTTAAGTCCGAAGATAATGATGCTAAGAATTTGAAAATTATATTTAGAAAATAATTATGTTATGAAGACTTTGCTGAAGGTCATATTTTATAACTTAGAAATTCACCTTCAAATCGCTTGCGCCACCTCGAAATTTAAATATTTTTGGCTCAAACTTTGTCTTTTTTATGTCATTAAAATTCATATGAGCTCACCAATTTTTGGTTGTGAGAACTACAAAGCAAAGCCATGCTGAAGGTGTCTGGGTTCGATTCCCGGTCGGTCCAGGATTTTTCCGTAATGGAAATTTCCTTGACATCCCTGGACATAGAGTATCATCATACACATACATACTTCAACACGATATACGAATGCGAAAATGGAAACTTTGGCAAAGAAAGCTCTCAGTTAATAACTGTGGAAGTGCTCATAAGAACACTACGCTGAGTTGCCGGCTCTGTCTCAGTGGAGACGTTAATGCCAAGAATAAGAAGAACTTTCGAAAAACAAGCCATACCCTACTACCGGGCCACCCTCCCCCCCCCCCCCCCAGATTTGCAATGCAATCTTGTATGAAAAGTATTTGTATGTGCACTACTAGATATGACATATCTAGTATGATATATGATGACATATGATTCTTTACCGATGATTACTTGTGGATTTTTTTAGGTGTATGTGTCCTTTAAGATCCATTTTCCCACTGTGATTCCTTCTAATTGCCATCAACCATCATACTGTAATATCTGAACTTGAATTTCCTTTTTTTCGATCAGCATGCAGGAAGCATTCAATTCAACAAGACATCGACCCTTATCAATGCGCGCCTCCGACTTGCACATATAGCGCAGACGACTTGTGAACCAAAACGGCGACAACCTGTTATTTATGGCGGTAGTGGGTGCGATTAACCGGCAACTGAATCGGTTTTTGACATGCACACATATGCACACATTTGTTTTGAATTCTTACATGTTTCATTCCGGAATTGCTGTACCGAAAAAATAGTCTCACGACCATGTGTTTGCGAAACAGCAGTTATCTGCTGCCGCGGAAACCGTCATCGGGTTGCCCGAACGAACAAAACAATACTAATTAAATGTCTTCACTCGTCACTGAAACCACCGGTTCAAAGCGGACAGCGCACACACATAATCAACCTTCTTACGGAGTTTAATTTTTTAAAGTGGTCATCGTCATCTTCGTCACCACCGCCCCGGTCAATTGCTCTGAATTCGCCCAATCGATAGCTTCCCGAGTACAATCTGGTTTTAAAAACTTATCAACGAAATTCGAAACATGAGTTCTTGGGTCTAGCCTACAAAGGTCGTGGGTTCGAATTCCACCAGAGCACGTCGGTCATTTGGTATCACATTTTGTTATAATATCTATCAGAATATTATCATTTTGAGTTATCATGTAAGATGATATCATAACATTAAAATTAGTTTTCGATAAGATCTCCTCCTCTGCACGGGTAACGTGCCGCTAGTGATACTTCTTACGTATTCTATAAGGCCAGCTTGTGACTGAGTGTAATTACTGTGACTGGAGACCAAAAACAAGAACGCCCAATCGGTTCACGTGCCGAGCATGCTTTCGTTGAACTAGGCATATGCACCTCTTCTATGGAGATAATTGTGCCTCTGCTGAAGAATGATTTATGAGATTACGTTTATGGGGGTAATCGATTTGTATGAACCGTGACAATTTCGAACGTGACAAATCATTCCCCGGGCAGAAGGCAATGAATTTGACGGAAGTTGCATGTTGGCTTTCATGGAAAACGGTTCACAATGATACAGTTCCACAACAGAGGCTTCGTTGTGGGCCTGCGTCATAAAGATTTCCATGGCAGCCGGAAAAAAGTTTGTTCTTGAAAGTCAATAAAATCGAAAGCACTCGTGCGAATTGGTGAAATAGTTTGTTACCACATGTTGCAACCAAATCGTGGGCGGCGTATAGAGAATAAGGTAAGAACGTGTGATGTTCGTTTAGAACAAGCGGAAGTAGAAAGCTAATCTAACAGCTGGCAACACTGTAACTCGATAAAAGATTCGAAGTGACAATCTCTACTATAAAATATATCTATACTCGCAATCTCTCTACAAAATAAACGTCATACATAAAATTCTTTCACTATGATGTGTCTCACAATATGAAGAGTGAATGAACGAATTAATCAAATGGCTTAAAATTGCAAGACACGGCCACCTTGACGAAGGGAATCACCCTCAACCGTGTGCTAGAATGCGCATTTGTCTCCCATCCACACGTGATAAGCGCTTGTCGGTAATCCTCATCTGAAATGACAATAAATTTACCCGCTGCGTCAAAATCATTTCACACTCGATATGCACCACAACACGTTGGGCGCCTACCGGTGGTGGATGCATTCCTGTTTACACAACTGAGTAATGGTGAAAATAATTTCATGAGATAGGTACCTTCAACCATCGGTTGTTTAATATTCGGAACCTTTTATAGTGATAAATAGGGTAATCTACCACATTGTTTCGAATGCTTCTTGAGTAGTGACGAACAGAGTAATTCGTTTACAAATTGATAAAAGTTGAAAGCATACCGTATTACAAAATATAATTATAATGCTTCTTTAAAACGTCATGGTCATGCCTAATTTCAAACATGTAATTCCTCAAATATTATAGGCTCGAATCCATCAATGAAACATTTACCTTAATGTTTGCGCGCGATCGCTACAGCAAGTGCAATCAACTCCTCAGCACTATACTGAACGTCCGGTTAATCGAGTAGATGATTATTAAGGTTGTATACGAGTGTCAACATTACCGTTGTTGTCGCAGTGCACAAATGTTAAGGCCCTCATATCTACAGGCGTAACCAAAACACCTTTCGGAGGTTTATGGATAAGGTTCATACCCATGCAGACTCAGACGAACATTTTCTAACAAGTTTGGAATCTAACGACACTCTAGGGTTATCAGAGAACTCCGTACATGACTTTAGATCAACAAACGTAACCAGAAAACTTTTAAAGATAAATCAACAAGGTTAACACTTATGTGGGCTCGTACAACTATTGTAAACCAAGATTAACAACTCCTAAGAAAAGGCCTTTAGATTTACAAGCGTAACCAGTGATCCAAATGATGTCCAAAAAATGTTTTCTTTAAAGTTTTGCCATGTATGCGGTTACCTTAAAACTTTTTTGAGTAAAGCTCTTCGTAACGAGAGGTCTTTAGGAGGTTTATGGATAAGGTTCATTGCCAAGAAGACTCATACAAACATCTTCCATCAAAATGGAGTCCATTTTTGACTTTCTTGGGTTAGCGTTGGCGTTAGCGTTATTGTTAGTGTTTGTGTAGTTACGGTATACTTCGTAGATTGGATACTAGCAATATTCATGTTTTTCCCTTTGGTCGTCTCATCTAGACTGCTTTCAGGAACAAGGCTTGGGAGCTAACCTTGATCCAATCCTGAACAAGAATATAAAATCCATGAATTTCACTATTCCCGACCACGCCCATCTTTACCGTAACTTGGGATTGGGGAAGGAAATGTTGATGTAGCACTTACTTAACGAGAGGCCTTCGACTCAGTGACATCCTCCCCAGGGCATTTGGTATTTAATTGTTTTTAGTTTAGTCTTTTTAATGCCGGCAATCAAAAGAGAAAAAACGATTTATTCAAAGTATGAAAAAATATGTTTATAACCGATTACGCGTTCAGTCATAGTGAATTGTTGCTTGTTAAATATTAAAAAGTAACACCGATCCCTCTAGGGCAGTGCTTCCCAAATTTTTTTGACTTTCGGCCCCCTGAGGTTTTTGGATTCGCCCCCTGATATGTTTTCGAAATATTTGTATTGGACGCTCTACTTTGCTAAAATTCAGGCCAATATATTATCATAAGTAATCAAAAATTGGTTAAGTTATCAAGTTTACTGATGTAAAAATTTTAAACATATGTGGTTTGGTAGCTTAAAATAAACATATCAAATTCATTGATATTATTGTATCATCAACGCTATCTGCATTATATCATCATGATAGATTTTCTTAAGTTTCAATAAACGACAGTAATTCATAACAGCAAACAACCTAAGTGTATTACATGCTACTCTCCCTCTGCGCTAAATAAATTTGACTAACTTTCTAAATTTCGAAACTTAGTAATTTGATTGATTAAATATGCTTTATTTGAAATTGTAATACAAATTTAATTTTATTAAATACATGTTTGACGATTTTAAAACTCCAAAACTTAAAAAAGAATATTTGTTAATCAAAAAACTTTCCGTTGCCTCGTTAACTGCAATTTAAGAACGTTTTTGTTTTTCAAATCCTGAAGGTTTTTTTTTTTTGAGATAATTTTCGAAATCTATTTTTAGTTACATGATTAATGTCTTCGGTAATTATTAGTTTCATCGTTAGCACCTGATTTTTGCAAACAAAATTTAAATTTTAAAATAGTTTGTGCTATAAGTAAGCAACAAGTTTTGTTGATTTTTTTTCCTGTGAAGACCTACCAATAATCGTAACACTAGCTGCCCAATTCCAAAACTTTTTTATAAATAAAACATCAATTTATTAAATTCAGCTACTTGAACCAATATCTAAAAAAAATTAAATAGTTATATTAAATTGATCACTTTAAGAACACTTCCTAACTATCTCTGACTACAAATACATAATAAAGTGTTAAATACGTTATGATTTTGGAAAATTTCAGTTGCCAATTCAGAATTCATAGCGAATTTTAACACTTATGCTCAAAAAACTGGATGCTTTACTAACATATTTTGTCTCTGAAGATGTGTGTCCAAGTTTTGTCTATCCTGATATTAAAGAAAATGTTTAAAAGTACAAACGAATAGAAGGAAAGATTCAGATGTGGAATCATCAGATTATTAGAGAATAATCTCCTAATAAATTGATTCTCTTCTTCAAATGAATCGTATTGTTTTTTTAGTTTCTCCCACTTTCGCCCTCTTTCTAGTATTTTCGACCCCCCAAATTCCATTTTACAAATTTTCTCCTACCTGTACCTGAAAATCGCCCCCAAAGGAATTATTTTTTTGAAATTAAGTGCTACTTGCACCCTCTGGGAAATAATCTGTCCTCATAAAAATCAGGTATCACGATCACTTCTCCGGAAAAACAGTCCAAATCACTAAATTCTTCATATTTTCACAACACACATCCCAAAAGAGAAAATACAAATTCAATTGCAGTTCCAGACAGAAATCTACAGTCACCCACAAAAAAACTGTCCGTGTGGCGTAGTACCGACCGAACCACCAGCGGAATCGGGAAAAATATCACGCAGAGAGCGAAAAAAAATGTGACAAGCAGATCAAAGTTTTTTTTGGCTTTCTTGGATTAAGCTAAGAAAAGTAAAAAAAAAATCCTTGACTGAATGGGTCAAGAAATTTTCTACAGAGAGCCCCCTTTGAAGTGACATTTCTTCTCAACTGCGTACTGCGATCAGAAAAATGAGATTTTCTTGACCATTTTTTAGAAGAAATTTTCCACGCATCGAGATAGGCGATTCCTTTTCTTGTCAGTAGCAAACCAGCCTTTATCCATGAACTCCGTTGAGTACAGATCAACAAACGTAATCGTTAATTTATTGAAGATAAATCAACAAGATTTACACCTGCCTTATACAAAAATGTCCAACTTAGTTTTGGTGTCAACTACACTTCAACTGAGTTCCAACAAAGTAATTACTCAAATTTAACTTGGTGTAACATAACTCAATTACCCTTTAAGAATATAAACCTTGTTAGAGGGAATGTTATGAACTTTTGAGGCGTTATAGCTCGTAGAAATCGAAATCTAATTCTTGTCCTAAACACATCGAAACGTCGAACATTTAAACAAATCGACTTTTGATTTCTACTGACCACAACACCAATATAAGGTCATACTTACAAACCGATATTATTCCCGGAAGGACCGTTCATATTGGAGCTCCAGGAAAACTTTCAATAGCCGGTGAACACAAGACTTGCCACAACCTAACTATATATCCTGTACATTATTCTAGTTTAAAAGATTCTGGAACGCCACTCATTACGCTTATAAATTTGATGACCTATACTCCGAGTAAATCTAACCTAAAATAGCCATTGAACTCAAATAATAATAGAGTATAATTATGTAATCCCGTATAGATTTTACCCTCTTCCATAATCCTCCGAAAGATGACTGGTAAGAGGTTATCCATTAACCACGTGAGAAGGTGGTGTTTTTTGCCGGATTGAAGAAAGTGTTATTTTGGCATATTAGGAGAATTCGCCAATTGTTGAACGGTCAGAATGCTTGCCAATTGATGAACACTCCATAAGGAATACACGGACTGTTCAACAATAGCCGAGGGTTTTTAGCCGTTCAACATTACGCGAATTGTCCTATTCGTTTTTTTTTTTTTTTTTGGGATTCAATACTTATGAGCTGTAATCATGGATGTTATGCGTAGGGAATTTAAATTAATATTTTTGTTTGTATTTAATAACATAATTAATTTTGATTGAATATCTTTTTGAAGTCATAAGCTTTCATCAACAACCAATAATAAGATAACTACACAGACAAACATACGTAACACTCGAGTTATTTCCATCGTATAGCAAAATTGAGCTCAATTCTAATATTTGGTAGTTGGCTAACAACACACTCGTGGCGCTCGCATCGGTTTTACTCGAGTTTGACGATTGCGCACTACCACCACCTAGTTATCGGTTGGCCACTTGTAGTATTTTTAGCATTGGGTGTAAATGTTTGCGTGACTATGATTTGAATTCATAATTGTTCTTGCATTCATGTTCGATCATATCACACGATATCTATATCAATTTTAATTCCACTAACGGAAATAAAACATTTCCCAATTTCCACATTTAAAAGTTTTGGAAAATTTGAGAGTACACTCAGAGACAAAATTGGGGTGGGTAATGTCTATTACATTACCGCGGGGTTGACGTAGAACTACGATGATTAATAATTTGATTTGTCATGTGTATGAATACACATACAAGTACTAGTTTTGTGTTGTTATTGATCGGATGAAGTTTTCAGAAGTTAACTCTTTTTGGACTCATTTTGGTAGTCCTGAAAAGAACCATTTGTCGTTCTGTGGTTTCGAGAACCAGTGTATGGTGTTCCAGGAATAATGCCAGATGATTGAATTTGTTTGTTTGGTCGTTGCTTCCTTGTGTTGCTTGGTTGGGTGATCGGTTTCTGGCTCCAGCTGTAGTTCGCCAAACTCCTCCAGTAGATTAGATGTTTGATGGCTCGGGTGCTTCGATCGTGAGAATCGATTGAATCGGTCCAGTGCTTTGGTCTGTAGCAATATCCATTGCATTAGCATTTAGGCTCTGTACATTGATACTCATCAATATGCAGGTTGGGCCACTATGATCCAGTATTTCACGTCTCAAAGCGTCACTAATCGATGATTGCCTAAGCGCTGCAGCTCATTCCTCAAGTCAACCCTTGGAATTGCTGCCTTTGGGTTGATGGAACTGGGAAGAATTGGTAGAGTTTGTCAAAAATAGTCCTTGCAGTGAAGTAACCCGCGACAAACCAATATATACCAATTGCTGATCCAGACTTTTGTCATAGTCATCCAGACTTTTGTTGCTTTCAATTCTCCGCTTCGATCGCATCTCAGCAGGCAACAGATCGTCTTGCTCTGACCGGGCCTGCTTCTCAGGCACAGACATCGATAGCGAGGGACCTCCCCGTTTGTCTTGCTTCGCTCAAATCAAACTGTCGAGCGAGCGAGAGAAGATGCCGTCCGAAGCCAAAGTCATCACCGCTGCCGCCGCCAAGAAGAAGAAGAAGAGGAAGCAGTCCACAGGAGAATTTGCGGTCGAACTGTGAACACGGTCGGGCAAGTCATTCTCGCTTTGTGGTTCACCGCTTGTTTGCGTTCACCCAGCCATCGTCATCGCCGCCATCATCAGATTTTGACTTAAGCCCGGTGATCCACTACCTGTTACTGTTGTGCGCCATCCACGTCACGAAACTTTCGGTTCGTCGTTTAAGCAAATAACTTGCTCAAATTTATACATTTGAGTTGAGGATTCCCCGTTTGACCATGGCAATCAACTGATAACATCCCGCAGTGTTATTTATCTGTAAGAGCATCAAAGCTAACAAAGCCATCGGCCCTTTTCAAGGCCATCAAATTAGTGGAAAAGAGTTAAAAGAGAAATATATCCGACTTTATACATGACTTCTTATATTCCTAAATCAATTTCACAGCTTCATACAAAATTTCATTTGTCATAAATAATTTATGACTCAACAATTTGTGACTGTATTCGCGGGCGCTGCTGCAGTGCCGTCGGGGTGAGTGCTCAACATTTCACAACAATTGTAAAATAGAGTGGCATTTCCAACAGCGTCTTTGATGTTCCATATTTTGTGGGAGCACTTTGATTAGCAAAATTATCACATGTAACAAAACTGCGACATATTAAGAATGCTTTTGAAAAGACATTCTCATTGAACAATTATAATAATTCTGGCACCCATGGATCAGAAATTTACCGTCATAATAAAGAAAACTATTGATTATCATTATCTCGTATTGAATATTTAGTTAATGTCAACCCTTCCAGCAATTCATGTTCGACCAATTTCTCACGCATTAGCATTCTCCGCAATTTTCAAGTAATTCTAAGCCCAACACATTATTGGCACATACCCATTTCCCAGATTGGTTGATCAGCGAAGAGCACAAAAGGGAGGAACATCATCTGCTATTCTGAGGTTATAAAACATGCTTCCTTCGTCGGATTCAGTTTCATTCTAATTCCGCTTTCGAGCTGGTAAGAGCTCCTCTGAACTGCTCAGCGAGAAGTACCTCGCTGCTAGAAATCTGCTGAGCTTTTATTCTTCAAGCTGCCAATCCAGCATCTGGTCTGTGAAATCGCTCAAGATTTCTAGGTTGACCGATCCGCGCTTCTAGATTTCGCCTCGTGGTAAACTCGTGGTCACAGCATCCAAGCTCAATCGGCCCTTTTCAGGGCCAACATACGTTCATAAAAGGGTTTATTGGATGATATTCACTGATTTATCTATAATGATCTAAATATCGCGGTAAACTACAATTTGGTTCACATAACTTACCCCACATAATTACATGAATTTGAGAATTTACCACTGCAGCGCCGTCGGACCGTAATAACATCATGCTACTCAGCATTGTATGGTATTTCTAACAGCATCGTTGATTTATCATATAATGGGGGAACACTTCCTAAATTCTCGAGTATTAAATTGGAAAATGTATTAAAATTGCGACAGATTTTAAATACTGTTCAATAAACTGTTTCCTGACCAATTGTAATAAGCAACTATTGATCTGAAATTTTTCTACATGTTAGTCTATTGCGTTAATCTGAGAAATAGGCTATATGAAATTGATGTCTTGGCAAGGGATGTACAAGATGAGCATTATGTATTAATTTTCCAATTTCCGTACTCGAGAATTTTGGAAGCGGGGGCCGTGATGCTCGGGATGGATTGTCCTCCATGACTGGTCCTGGCTGGAAATATTAGTGGGGAGAAACTCGACCCTTTGCTGCAGGAATTTCATTAACAACTCTTTGGTAAAGCAGAAATTTCTGATAAAAGTGAACTTTTTCAAAACAACTCTTATTGATTGGAATATTTAACAACAACTCTTTGTTAAGTAAAATCATCCTTAATAACTCTTTGCATTTCATTGAATTCATCAAGTACAAGAATATGAATGGTAAGGAGAGGCAGATGGTGTACATTTCGCTGGCGTTACTTTCCAACAGGTCGCCGGTTGGCGCTGACTACTAATCCGTCCACTGAATGATTTTCAGTTGTTGCTTTCGCTCTCTGGTTCCGTTCGCTACTCGCACACTGCTGTGGCTTTCACGCACACTTCTTTGCTGCTCCGCTGCTTGATCCGTTCGTTATGCCGTTCGATTTGTGAATGAGCTGGGAGCAGAACAACCAGTGGTTTTATTTGCTCGAGCTCCGTTCACCGATGGCGAGTGGTGGGGTTCTCGCTTGGTTGTTTCGTCACTCCGTTCGCTACTCGCACGCGATTGGTTATTGCTTTCGCGCTATTTTCGTTGATGATGTGATTCTTCGCTGAGAAATAAAAACTGAAACTCTTTTGATTTTTCATGCAAAATGACCAACTTTGATAAACTATATCTCAGTTATTTATGGACAGATTTTAATGAAATTTGACAGAATATCAGACATAACTTAAATTTTAACATATGTTTTTGAGTGATTTTTCCAATCACACGTTGAAAAGCAGTAACGGTTTGACTAAAGTGATTTTTTTGACGATTTTTTATGATTGACATAACTAAACATATTGAAGGAATAGCTTCATGGTAGCTTCAGAAAAGTTGTAGATTTTGACGAGATGAATAAGTTTGCTGAAGACAGTTTTTGTGTAAGGCTATCAGATTTTAAGATAAAAAGTTTTGAATTTTTCGTCGAAAATTACAGTTTAGTCAAACCGTTATTACTTATAAACTTGTGATTGGAAAAATTTTCAAAAATATATGTTAAAATTCGAGTAACATCTGATGTTCTGTGAATGTTTCATTCGAAAATATTTCCATAAATAACTGAGATCTAACTTACCATAGTTGGTCATTTTATATGGAAAATCGAAAAAGTTGCAAATGCATGCGAATAAGTTGGGGCCTTCCTTAGCCGAGTGGTTAGAGTCCGCGGCTACAAAGCAAAGCCATGCTGAAGGTGTCTGGGTTCGATTCCCGGTCGGTCCAGGATCTTTTCGTAATGGAAATTTTCTTGACTTCCCTGGGCATAGAGTATAATCGTACCTGCCACACGATATACGAATGCAAAAATGGAAACTTTGGCAACAAAAGCTCTCACTTAATAACTGTGGAAGTGTCATAAGAACACTAAGCTGAGAAGCAGGCTCTGTCCCAGTGAGGACGTTAATGCCAAGAAGAAGAAGAATAAGAAGATGTGAATAAGTTCTCTGTTTATTCGACAAACAAGCTTAATATTGGGTACACAACAGCAACAGAGTAGCGTACACAGGGATTTAGTTGAAATCTGGAAACGTAGCTCAATCTTGAAATCTTGAGCGATTTCACAAACCAGATTCTGGATTAACAGCTCAGCAGGCTCCTAGCAGCGAGGTACTTCTCGCTAAGCAATTTCGGAGGAGCTCTTACCAGCTCGAAAGCGGAAATGGAATGAAACTGAATCCAACGAAGGCAGCATGTTTTATAACATTGGAATAGCAGATGATGCTCCTCCCTTTTGTGCTCTTCGCTTTCTGATCGACCAATCTGGGAAATGGGTATGTGCCAATAATGTGTTTTGCTTGGAATTACTTGAAAATTGCGGAGAATACTAATACGTGAGAAATTGGTCGAACATGAATTGTTGGAATGATTGGCATTCCCTAAATATTCAATACGAGCTATTGATAATTAATAGTTTTCTTTATTATGACGGTAAATTTCTGATCCATGGGTGCCAAAATTATTACAATTGTTCAATGAGAATGTCTTTTCAAAAGCATTCTAAATATGTCGCAATTTTGTCACATGGGATAATTTTCCTAATCAAAGTGTTCCCATAAAATATGGAACACAAAAGGCGCTGTTGGAAAAGCCACTCTATTTTGCAATCGTTGTGAAATGTTGAGCACTCACCCGACGGCACTGCAGCAGCGTCCGCGAGTACAATCCCAAATGGTTGAGTCATAAATTATTCACGACAAATGAAATTTTGTATGAGGCCGTGAAATTGATTTAGGAATACTAAAAGTTATAAATAAAGTCGGAAATATTTCTCTTTTAACTCTTTTCCACAAATTTGATGGCTCTGAAAAGAACCGATGGCTTTGTTAATTTCGATGTTGTTACGGATAAATAACACTGCTCGGACCAGCAAAACTCAGGGTATTTGCTCCTAACGGGATTGCTTCTTGACCACCAATGATGATTTCATCACGAGTCGAAATTTTGAAGCGCGGGTCAACAGCTCCTTGGCCGATGAAATTTGCGGCGGCGATGACGATGGCTGGGTGAACGCAAACAAGCGGTGAACCACAAAGCGAGAAAGACTCGCCCGACTGTGTTCACAGTTCGACCGCAATTTCTCCTGTGGACTGCTTCTCTTCTTCTTCTATGCGGCGGCAGCGGCGATGGCTTTAGCTTCGGACGGCATCTTCTCTCGCTCGCTCGACAGTTTGATTTGAGCGAAGCAAGACAAACGGGGGCGTCCTTCACTATCGATGTCTGTGCCTGAGAAGCACGCCCGGTCAGAACAAGCCGATCTGTCGCCTGCTGAGATGCGAGCCAATCGGAGAGTGAAAAGCAAATGACGTCAAATTTTCTCTAGTCACCCCTATTTATAGATTTGCTTGAAATCAACGTTCTCTTTTAAAACAGTTATTAAACTATTTGGACAGGTATGTGGGATTCAGTAAGTAAACGACATGAAGCTTTGATGTCTTGGCTTTCGATTGAGATGCTAATCAAGAAATTTCGTTAAGCCAGCGAAAAGTTATAAACGTTTAAAATATTTCATGCCAACGTAACGCTCTTGGTTTTGAAATTCCAATTTCACTCCTGTATAGAGAAGAGAGACGTACTTCTACGTCAAAAAAAAGTCTTATAATTACTAAAATTTATGCATTAATGACTATTTTCTATCTGCCTCTCCTTCTTTCTGTTGTGAATTTTTACACTAACTGTTATTTCGACCGGGTCGAAGCTTAGCGATGCTTCAACCCAGGCGAATTGACAAATAGGATTATAATTCTCTGCAGAATGAAAGAGAGGCGGATGGAAAATAATCATAAATTTCTAAAATTCAATAATTCTGTGACTACTCGTGTTTCTCAGTGTATATGATGCACAATGGTTTAGTTTTTCAAAAAGCTGGCAAAATTCCAATTTCAAAAATTAGTTTTATGTTCAAAAACAAAGTGAAACAGCCATCTATAATGTCAGATAGTTAAGATTTGTGATCCTTTATAAAAGAGATACGCGGAAGCTGACATTTCTGTCAAAGTGTGAGCCAATCGAGCAGCGAGAGCTGTCGAAGCGTTAGCCAGACGAACCTGCGTTGTGTTTGTTTTAAACTTCTCTTGAGGAGTTATGTGATCCGCTTGAAATTGTTTCGGTGAATGTTTTTTTTTTCATAGAGCAAAATATATGAAATATTTACCTTTTTTGAATGTTTGTCATTGGAATATTTATTTGGTGATTTTTTTCTGCTGGTTTTTTAGTTTGGAAATGTACCTCAAAGATCTATAACGAAACAAAATACACTTTTTAGCAATGAGAAAGTCATGTCAGTGTTACAATATTATTCTCGACGCCGAGCAAACTCAGCACTGCAACACTGGTCTGTTGCCAACTCATTCTATTTTACTTCCGCTTATCTCTCATATAAAGGATCACTAGTTACGACAATTTATAAAGGAAAAATATTTTTCAACATGCTTGGACGCAAAACAGCTGCACATGCCTAAGAACCTAAATTTTTGCTTCAAAATCCGACTAATTCATGTTCACGCTTCAGACGCTATCCAGATCTACATTCCCTATTGGAGGACAGAACAGGTAGGACGGCGCAGACAATACCTGACTCTGCTGCCTCCTCTACAAATGCTGGACGAACCGATCTTAAATCAGAATCGACAGCCGGTATTGGATCCGAATTGCACGCCTCCGAAAACAGTACTGAAAAGTGCTACTTTTCAGCACTGAAAAGAGTGCTGAAAAGTAGCACTTCGCAGCTCTGATTTTTTGGTAGGAAAATCATGCCGTTAAGTTGTTCATCTTCTCGATGAAAAGTGGATTGATTTGCAACGGAATTGTAATGAAACCTTTTTGCAACTCCGTTACATATCAGCCTACTTCTTACTAACAGAATGGACCACATATAGGCCTACTTTTCCTACAACATAAAACAATGCTGAAAAGTGCTACTTTTCAGCACTGAAAACGGTGCTAAAAAGTAGCACTTTTTAGTTTTGTTTTCGGAATTGCCAAAATAATATCTGAGTGCGTCCATACACCATTCGTCAGATTACTTTGAGTTTCTCAATGACTTAATCTACTCAAACTAGCTTCTGATTCATAATCCTCCGAAAGATTAGTAATTAGGTTTGTAGATCTGAAGGCATGTACTCAAAAAAGTTCTGGTATAACCTTAAACGGTCGTTGAATTCAAAATTGGATGAAATATACTTTAATGAGCCTGTTTGAGTGTAAATGTTGTTCATAAACCTTCTAGATCTTCTGTGCTTAAATGTTGTAGCCAGGATTCTACGGAGTTCATGGCTGAACTAGCGGACTGAACTGAACATCAAGACAAATTAGCATATAGCTGACATAGTTTAGTCTTGTATGTAGAATATTTCATATTATTTCACATAATATCATACAAACTTAATTTCGAGAGCAAAAGTTCCATTTACGAACAGAAATTCCATTAACGTAATGAGTCCATATGGGTTAAGGAGTTTTTTTCCTGGAAATTATTCAGATATTCTTATATTTTTAATTGTGCATTCTTGTAGGATTTTTCGAAGCATTAATTGATGAATTCTCGCGAAAAAAATCTGATTTTCATGTAAAATTTTGTGCAGGAATCATCCAGTGTTTCCAAAGGCAATATCATTGGATATATCTTCATAAGTTGTTTTTTTCATTCGAAGACTTCTAGAAATATTTCAAAGGATTCTTGCGGAGATTTGAAATCTTTTGAAGGTTTACATCCGAATATTTGACAACCTGTGATCAAATTGAGCTGTTTGCTTAGGGAAGTAAGGATTTTTCTGTTAATCTAGTTGAAAATGGAAATTCAAACCATTAACATTTTGCTATCTGAAGCGCCTGTTCTCAAATAACGACTGCAAACCGGCCTCAAAAACAAACTAGGCGTTCTGCAAACTGCTCAACTGATCGTGACATAGTCATATTGCCAGTTGTTGCGTCGTGTGATGATAAGAAACGCGATACACATGTGCAAAAGTGACCACCACGGCAGGACTTTCAATTCAATTCCGTTGGCGGCAGTGAGCTGGTTAGTACCGGCCGGTTTCCGTCCCATTCGAGTTCTGGACGCCGTCGAGAGTAGTCAGTCGTCCGTCCCAGTTGTCGATTGTCCGTCCCAATCGAGTCTCCGAGTCCGGGCGGCCGGCGCGTTGGCTAAATTAATCGATTACGCGAAGTTATATTCCGCCACCATAAAATAAATTACTTTAAATTGTCCGCGAAGCGTGGCCTGGCGGCAAAAGAGAGCAAAAGTGATCTTCCGCGTGTGAAAAGAAGCCCAGGAAAACGGGGAACTCAGAACAAAACGTAAACAAGTTTGTACAAACAAAAAGTTTGTCGTCCGCCGTCCACTCGGGCCGAATATCTACATATGCCTAGTGGTAGAACGGCGTGCCACTTCACAGTTTTTCATAAGAACCAAATTCGTGATAGAAAAAGTTTTGATAAATGATGTCTTCAGAGAATTTTTTCGGAATGTAACAATCGGGAACTAATGAACTCAAACTTTTTGGTATCTTCCTTCACAAGACAGACGTCCTTAGCGTAAGAAGAACCTCCTCAAATCATACATTTAGCATCCATGCTTTGTACCACTTTTGGTACCGACGGCACTAATTGGGGTTCTGGAAATTTCCTCCAGTTTTCTGGAAAAATCCCCGTGTCACACGGATATCGAACAAAAGTCTTGCTTTTCCTTAAGCATTAATATTGTTTAGATTACTTTTGGCAAATTTAACTAAATAATATTCTCGAGAAAGCCCTTGTTTGAGAAGAAATTTGCGATCTTTAATGGTGTGTTCTTGAAAACAAGTAATTTTGTTTTTAGTATGATTCCATTTATCGATATCGAGTCATGGAACATCGACTCATTGAGGTTTAATTGAAATCAATTTTAGATGATCAATTTATTAATGTCTTCTGAAGAAAAGCGTTTTCGATTGATTTGAACAACTATATCGAGTTAGAGAACCATGGTAAAAGTTGATTTTCATGGTTACCTCGATGGTATCTTGGATCGCAGTTGCACTGGTTTTGTGTTCTGTAACTCGATACTTCCCTAACTCGATGGCCCTCTCAATAAAAAGTTGATTGTAGAACATAATTGAAATCTTAAAAATTTACAAACAAAAATATAATCGTTCACAAATAATAACCCATATATCTTAAACTCCAAAAGATAGAGCTAAAGAAGGGTTGTTCAGCAAATTATCATGCTTTAAAATTATCTAGGTACAACTTTGTCGAATTTTCATTTTTGTAAAATAATGCAAATCTATCTCGCTGTTAGGAAAATTCATCAAAAAAATAATGCATTCCTAAGAGCAGTTCCAAAAAACTTCCTTGAAGATATCATACCTGTGAAAACAACTTTTCGGGGGTAAAATATTTTCGACCACGAACTTATGGCTCAGGAAGCACTGTGACTTATATAATGGGCGTCTAACAGAGTGATAAATCGAGCGAGGAAGCGAGTGCATAATTGAGTTCAGAACTGCTCGAATCTCCTAATTGAATTGAGTCGTTGGATCGAACTTACCGAACGGGGACCCACTTCTGAAGTTTTCGAGGCTAATTGGGCAGTGATTAAGTGCGTTGACAACGGCGCTGAATTGGAGGATATCGATCGCCCACTTCACGAGATTGCCTTCACGTCAACGGTTAAGGTCAGCAGAAGACGCGTCGTGTGAGAAGCACACGACTCAATTTTCGGATGCTCAACTGCTGATTCACGCTTTGTTGTTCCGTAGTTAGTAAATTTTATAACCGAACAAATAGAAGATTAGCAGCGTCGTTTGCCCAATTGCAAATATTTACCGCAGTAAAAGGTAGTATTTAAAATTTTCCAGAACGACATTTGATGATAGCTAAAATATAAGTGCGATCATTTCAGTCTTGAGCAGTTAGTGATCGTGAAAATAAAGTTCCATTCAGGTCGACGCGAATGTGGAACAGTACTAAAACGCAACACAAATCGCGACGAGTAGTAAATAAATGGGTGTTTAGAAGTAGTGAATAATTGAAATTAAGCGTAAGCATCAATTGAATGAAAACTAATGGTGTTATTGAACTGAACCGATCAATTGATAAAAACTAATCATATTGTTTTTGTACTCAATCAGTTTCAAGCTACATGAAATATAATCAAATTATATAGTGGAAGATATTTAAGCCATTTCATAATTTAATTCATAATTCAAAAAATACTGGTTGTGTGATCCCGTTACCCATCTTTGGTAAATATTATCGCTACAAGTACAAAAATAAATTTGAAAATAAGAGAATGAATTTTGACATAACATTTTGATAATGGCCAATCAAAAAAAGGAGGCTCAACAATCAGGAAATGGCTCGATTTCTGTAAATTAATACATCGTCGAATGGTTTTACTCCAGGAATAGTATTGCACATCCAATTTATAGCATTTGCAACATTTTAAGTTTTACTTAGTTTGCAAGCTGTCCATCAAATACTTCTTTCATATATGATGAAAAGTAACACACGAATCCATGAAAAATGAATGTATTTTGAGACACTGGTGAAAAAATTACTAAGATATCATATAATAAATCAAGCTGTCCGAAACTGGGGGATGAGAGGTGCGTGACCAAAATTGTATTTTTCCTCATTTACCGTTAAGTCACCAGTCACCGTGCGGCCTCCATTCACCGTGCACACATACAAAATCGTACAGAATATTCATACAATTTTTACAAATTATTCTTTTGTCGGCAAAATAAGATAAAACTGATGAAATGAAGTAGTTTTTGTCACAAAGCATTCTGAAAAACCTAGTATATGTAGTTAAAATCATGTAAATTCTGTTTGATAATGAGATTTTTCAACACTCTTAGTAGAAACCCCAAAAATTCACATTTTTCAATTTAACGATAGAGTATGAAATTTTTCAAAATTTCAACAAGTTTCCACTGTGGATACTATTAGTAAGATGTATTTCATCGTATAAGCAAAGAGATTATGCAAATTAGATTATTTTATTGTGATTCAGTCTAAACCCAAATGCACGGTGAATGGATCCTTCTTATTATATATGGTTCCTATTACCGTGCATTAGTGTAAAAGGCATGAAATTATTCGGTAATATTAGATTTATTGTTATGTCGTCATTAAACTACTTCATATTTAGTTTTTGAGTGAATATGGAATGTTTTGGACAATACAGTGAAACTCCCTATAACGATTTTAATGAAAAATAATTATTTAGTCAATTTTTAAACTTTTTATGGTTTTTATTGTAAATGAAGATTTGAATACTCTTAAACATGAGTGCGCACACTACTAGCCACACAGTTGCTCCAACAACGTTTCTTCATGATACAAAATTAAATCATGACGAAAACTATACGCACGGTGAATGGTGCACTAGTGTGCACGGTAAATGGTGACATAGAACGGTACGAGGCGACCATAACATGACATTTTCAAACATAATTTTTGAGTAATTTTGTGTTATGCATCACTAGTTTCAGATTTTTCCTTGAATTATTATATAATTGCACGCTACATAGTGGTATTCTAGTACGCTTCAAAATATTTGAAAATGTTATATAATTTTTTGAAGTGCAAATTTTTCTTAAATGCACGGTGAATGGTAGCTTGACGGTAATTTAATTATGTTACAAAACACATTCTTACTTTCAAACTATGATTATATACGATCATGCTTGCGTGATCCAAACTATTTTGCCATATTCAAAACAAGTATTAATTAGCCACAAGTTGAAGACGATACGTTCAGTTTTAATAGGACAAGATCCGCAATTGATTTCGGAATTTTCAAAAACAGTATTTTCGTTCAAAATCAAGAAAATTTACAGGAAAATGTGTTTACAGTATTCTGTTTACAAATAAAATTATTCATAGAAATGACACTCCGTGTTCAAATGATATAGTAGTCAAGCATATTTGCAGTAAGTTTGAGAAAACTTTATCAAAAGACTACATAACTGGACAACTTTGAAGTTTTGGACCTGTCTTCAATACCCGAGCAGAAGAAAATAACTACTGCGAATACCAAACTGAACTCCAATACTTACAACCTGAATGGGGTATGAATGAGCCCTGTATAAGAGGTAAATTACCTCAAATAATACCATTTGCATATACTACAAATACCAAGCTTATAATTAGATCAGGTATTGTAATAGCTAAATAATACAAGATGGATTTTCATATAAAAGTGAAATTTTTCAATAGTAGTTCAATACCTCCAGCAGACCTCAATAGCTATCGAATATCAAAATGAAGTATTTTTAATAGTTTTAAACATTTTTTTCCAATACCAGAATAATACCAAAATAAGGTATTGACAACTGAACAATACCTAATTATGGTATGATACCAAAATATGATATGCAAAAGTTATTGCAAGTCATTTTTTCCTCCTCGGGTATTTGTTTTTTAATCGTCTAAAATAATGTTCACAATTCGCATTTCATCATTATGAAATAAATTAACCGAACAGATTTGTATTAAACTTGAATATTTAATTATAGAAAAGCAGTGCTTCGTTACAGTATAAGCAAATGTGTTCGTTTTCGAAAAAAATGTTTCATTTTCGGCGTTTTGCTGAGAAGTGATTCGTTATGGCCCTAATAAGCGTATTGGTGAACCTAAACAATTTTAAAGTGTTTCCTTGTTGCTCAAGCGATGGATTATCATTTTTGCTACTATTCCAAATGGGTAAATTTGTTTCCCAATTTATTCGTGACAGCGAGGGGGATACTTTTATATATTTGTTCAAATAATAGTTGATTACTTTTGATCCTATTGTCGAAAATAACCTTATTTCATATTTTTTTTAAACATGTAAATGCAACAGTCCTTATATTTGGTTTTGTTTTACATCATTTGCATAAGTCCAGAAATACGGAGTCATTGAACAAATTCTCACCTCATTCATATTTTTTTCAAAATTTCTTCAAGAAACCAAGTAATTCAACACATCTCATAAACATATTTTTCAGATATATTTTGGAATCCTCTTCTTATTCCAATGTTTGTGGGAAATTCTCAATTGCTATCGAGAATCAAGATTTTTCCATAAATTACAAAACATTTCAAATATTTAAGTCTATTAAAATACTCATCTCATTCATACATTCATATGGATACCATTCACGAGATACTTAACTAATTCATTTTTTTTTCTCTTTTTACAATCCTCATCTTATTAAACTATTTGACAAAAGTACTGAATTGGTATCGAGTATTGAGAAATATCCAAAGTTTTCATAAATTACTAAACAATTCCGAAGTCATTTGAAAGATTTTCATCTCAGTTATAAATACAGATGCGTAAGTTCTTAAAAAAAACTTATATTGTTCAAATACTACGATGTCTTATTAAAAGTTGAATTAAAACATACTTATCTCATTCATGCATTCTTCATAATTTCTTTCAAAACATTTCTTTTATGCAAATACCACTGACGAGATACTCCTACTTTTAAGATTTTTTTTTATATCCTAATATCATTCAAATATATGTCAGAAATTCTTAATTGCCATCAAGTATTCGAAATAATTCAAAGAACTCCACAAAACAGTCAAGTATTTCGAAGTATTTTTTCTCTGCTCATTCATATATTTCTCAGAATTTCTTCAAGAAACCTATCTATAATTTTTATATCATTTACAGATTCCCATCTCATTTATATATTTTTCAGAAATATTTGGAATCCTCATCTCATTGAAAAAAAATGTCAATAATTCTCGAATGCTATCAAGAATTCGGAACTAAATTATTCGAGTATTCCGGAGTCATTCATACTCATCTTAATCATACATTTAGCGGAATTCCTTTAAAAAAGCATTTATATCACTCAAATGTCGTTCAGGAGATACTCATCTTATGCAAATATTATTAAGAAATTTTCTGATGCTTGTCTGATTGAAAATTAAATTGAGAAAATACTTTTTCCATTCTCTTCAGAATTTCTTTTAAAACACTTCTTTGTATGCAAATATAACTCTCGAGATGCGTATCTCCTATTATTCAGAAATTTTCTTATAGCCCAATCTCATTCAGAAATTTGTCAGAATTTTCGAAATGCCCAGGTATTCGAAAATTTTCGAATGCTTCCAAAGAGCCTTCAAATATTCGAGAGTCTTCTAGTCAGAGCTCTGTTTGTTTTTACCACGAAGTATTTCACACACTTTATCAAAGACTTTTTTAACAATCACCATTTTATATTGCAAACTTTTTCAGTGTCTGCCAGTAATTGGAATATTGAACAAATTCCCAATAATCGCATTTAAATTGTCTGTCCAAAGTTCTCAGCCACAAAGAATTAGAAAAATTTTCAATGAATTTCAAGCATCCCACGTAGAAAGCCTTGAGATATAAATATTCACTTGCAATTTCCAATGCCATTTGTTATTTGAACATACAGTCGCCTCTCCATATCTCGATATCGAAGAGACCATCGAGATAGGGAGAGATCGAGACAAAGAACATTAATTTAATGAACACTAATTATTATTAAAAATCACTCCGTTACTAGGAAAACAATAAACAAATAAACTGCATTTAGAGTTTCCAAATTGTTCTGAATTGCTTAAATCTGGTCTAGTAACCTTTGATATTGGTCATATCGACATACGGAGAGTAAATTGGGAACGAAAAATCAACAGGAGCACATCGAGATATGGAGATATCGAGATAAGGAGGATATCGAGATATGGAGAGTGAAATCATATGCAGAATGAAGGAACCGAAGCAATCATCGACATAGGAAGAGATATCGAGATGTAGAACATCGAGATGTGGAGAGTCGACTGTATTTAATTTAGGATCAGTTGCGTACTAAGTACGTTCAGCACAAACACGCTCGCTTGATACATACGAGCATGTTGGTCGCCAGGACCAAGCTAAGAATCGACTGTTCTGAAATTAAAAATGACTTAGGGTGCCGGTGCCATTAGTGGACTACCTAAGCTATAAAGAATCATAACGAAAAGCCTTAACAGAGATCTTTTGGCGTCAACAGAAAGATTTCAACCTCTACTATATGGGCAAACATAAAAAGAGTGATAAAACTATTTTTTTACATAAAATCTTTCGAGCTAATATTGGTACACGTGTTCCAGTAGTTGCGCTAGTGCTCCAGTAGTAGACGTTCGAGAATGATACAAGGAATTTAAAACAAAATGGTAAATTTTTACATAGGTTTTACATGTTTCCCTCGGAACAGCATTTAATATCTTTCGAATGAAGCATAAAGATCATCTCTGGGAATTTTTCTTCATTCTTATACATCAATTTTAAAACTGCTTCCATCCGTTGATCCACTACTGGAACACGACGGCAACTATTGGTGCAAGGGAGCAAATTTGTTGCGTAAACCTAATTATTTATACGACTTTTTGATAAAATAAAAAGCTGAAATTTGGCAAATCGACTAAACTAGAGGTGATCTATTCACCAAAATTAGCACATGTCGCTTTTATTCAAAAATGTATGTTTTATTCCATAGTCCAATCTACTGGTACATCACAACCATTGGTACCGGCACCCTATGATATATTATTTACTAATTTAGAAATCTCTCAATTGTTACCATTCTGGTACGTTTACCCTATAATTCCAATCCAGAGCTAGTGAGTAATAAACTAGGAGATAAGAGAGGTATGCCATACTAGAGTTCGGCATGAATTTGTAGAACAATATGTGTATAACAGTTTACTTTTTGAATTATATACTATAGGTAAGCCACTCCCAATCAATCAACCGCCAAATTGAATGTCAGGAATTATTGTTAGCACACTATACATACTACACAAACAACTTGACAATATATATCACGGGATGACAGAAGGATAAGGTGGGCATTGGAAGTTTGGAATGGATCAAGGAGAAGGGTGGTGGATAAGTGGGTGGCTCAGAAGAGGGGGGGAGGGGCTTAGAGGTTAGCTAAGGGGTCTGAAGGATAAGATAGTTCTTTCCAACTTGAACCACCAAAGTGTAAAGAACTATTCAGTTAAAATTCAGTTAGTCACTAAAGTGCCTTATATAGATAAATTGTGATATTTATCGTGGAGGATAATCGTTCGTTAAAAAGAATTCGGTGATAAATTACCAGCGAAGTCAGGTATGGAAGATATTCAAACGCCATTAGTCAGACCCAGCCCTAAGACCTCCCATTCGTGCCACAATAGGACCCATTGTTGCTTCTTAGCTTGAGCCCAGGGAAAATCCAAGCCGGATTTCCAGGCACTCCGCCGTAGGCCCTCCCCGGGTCCATCTACAAGTAGGAGGCACGCCAACCGGCGGCCATCTTGTTGGGGGACACCACGCCACCCGTTCATCCTCGAGAGCCCACCCATCCGCATCGCCCGAGTACCCCGTAAGCTGGCCAGCAACTCACACTACACCATACACGCCACACAGTAAGTGTAATAAAAACCTAATTAAAGTGGTAAAGTGGTGTTGTTTTACTTTGGGCACTGATCAGTACCACAGCGAAGAGCCGACCCTGGGAAAAGAGGTGGTTGTTACCCGCCCCAGACGACTTCCGTGGCCGTGACCAGAAGTCAGGGGTACCCCGGTGACAAGGCCCATCTGGCCGAGTCATCCTAGATTCGAGATTGTTTTATAACAATTGGCGCCCAACTTAAAGAAAGCTTACTGATCAGAGCTCAAAGTAGGAGTGGATTTAAGTAGATTGGAGTAGGCTTTAGTTTTATGCATATTGATTACGTAAATGTGCTCGGATTGGAGAAAGGGGAAGCGAATTAGAATTGTGTAGTGCGAAACACATTCTCTGCAGAAGATATTGCGAGATCTGTGCTTTTACTAGTGCGCGTACGTCGATAAGAGCGAATACATTTAACGAAAGCAGTGCTAAATAGGAGCGCGCGAACAAATTTTAGGTTATTTTTCAATTTTTTTTCTTGATCAATGGGTCTTGACTCGTGAAATATCATTTAACTGCAAGAGGATTCGAACAGTATCTATTTTTCAGAGCACACAATTTTTATTGGTATTGTGATTGTGAGAGAAATATCATGGATTTGCAAGCGGAATACAGGCAGATGAACGTGTCTCATCTCGCAGAAGATGAAGTCGAACACGAGCTCTTAATTCGGAACATGTTGTTCCATTTCGATGATCATGATAGTGTAAAACGTAGGAAGCTTAAGGATAGGATGAAGGAAGAGAGGAATGTGGGAATAAACCCCACTGCTTTTGCCAGAACTTGGAGGTCTGCAAAAGAAGAGATCGAAACCATCAGATCTCACGTCAAAGTTATCGGTGGGATAATTGAGAACCCAAGAACCGATGCTAGGCAGAAAGAGAAAATGAGAACCCGTTTCGTACATTACCGCGTGAGAATAGGTCAGTTAGCGAGAGCCACAGATGCTCGTCGATATTCAGCAGAGATTACCGAAATCGAAAACCAAATGGATCAGATCATAGCTACTCACCTATCGAAGCCTTTGAACCCACAGAGTAATCCAACTAAACCCAAACCAATAAGAGAGAAAATTACACAGGCTTTAGATGAGGTACGCACCGAGATCGCAACCTTAAATGATACGGTTGCGACTCTCGACAGCGGTGATGAGGGGGATGAAATAGATGAGGCAGTTGGAGGAACAAACTCTAGCTTAGTTGATCAGAAAAGGAAAGAGATGGAAGCATCAAAGAAAAGAACCGAGGAAATTTTGGAAAAGCTAAATGAATATGAACAAGGAAAGGAAATCAATATGGCTCAATTGTTGCCAGCTTTCAGAAATTTTGTCATTCAGACTTCAGAACAGCAGAAATCAATGCGTGAGCAGGAAATCAGAATGGCCGAGGAAAGAAAGAAGGAAATGGAATCACAAATGAAGAGAAAACAAAATTTGGAAAAATTATTAACAGATTTGAATGAAAGTTTGAGAGTACAGCCTATGAATGTTACTTCTGCAACTGCAGATAAACATGATAGTCAGGGATCAGATGATTCTGACGATTCGCGACAAATTACGCATTCTCAATCGAAATCGTCGAAAGCGAGAACTGAAACTAGAAGCTCACCGAAAAATACTATTAACTCGACTGATAGTTCCAGCGAGGAAATTGAACAAGCTGGGAAACGAGAATTGAAAGGAAATTATGTAGGAAAAGAAAAACGGAAACATAATAGGAAAACTGAAATCAGAAACAAGAAGAAGAAAAATACTAGATCCGATTCGTCTGAGGAAACTCTCTCGCTAGATTCGTCAGAGAGCTCAGAGAGCTCAGATTTTTCACGTTCGAGTGTGGATAGTTCATCCGACTCGACAGAGGAAGAGAGGAAAAGGAGGAAAAGGCATCAGAAGAAAAAGAAGCATAGGAAGAGTAGGAATACCATGAAGAGAATTCCTGTAGCGGAATGGAAAATCAGGTATGACGGTAAAGATGATGGAAGAAAAATAGCAGAATTTTTGAAAGAGGTTAAAATGCGTTGCCGGTCGGAAGATGTTTCGGATCGTGAACTATTTCGTTCTGCCATACATTTATTTTCGGGTCGTGCCAAGGATTGGTACATAGACGGGGTTGAGAATGGTGATTTCCGAAATTGGTCGGAACTCAAGAAGGAGTTGAAGAGAGAATTTCTTCCTCCTGACATTGATTTTCAGTTAGAAGTTCAGGCAACTAACCGCCGCCAGCTTCGAGGGGAAAAGTTTTCAGACTTTTTCCATGAGATTCAAAAAATTTTCCATTCGATGACTAAACAGTTATCTGAAAAGAGAAAGTTCAAAATTATCTGGCGCAATATGCGTCACGATTATAAGAACGCCTTAACAGGAGCTGGAATTAAAAGTTTGAGTAAATTGCGAAGGTATGGTAGAAAAGTTGATGAAAACTTTAGTTTTCTACAAAAGCAGCCAGAGGCTTTGAATCGACAACGTAGTAGCCAAGTAAGTGAAATTACCTCAAATCCAACTAAAAGTAAAACTGGCAGCTCTGGTAATAACACACGAGTTTTTACCAACAACCGAAACCAGCCAAAGTCGAAAGATTCAGGGGAGGGGAAAAGGGATCGAAAGGAAATCGAGAGGAAAGATCAGGGTATGAGAGAGGAGAGAAGCAAACCATCTGTGGAGAAGCCCACAACTGATAAGGCTTTAGCGGTGCCCACTAGATATCAGAGGCCACCGATAGGGACCTGTTATAATTGCCGCAATCACGGACATCACTATTCTGAATGTTCCGAGAAAAGAGGTATGTTCTGTCGGGTGTGTGGATTTCCTGATGTTTTCACAAGCGCCTGTCCGGCTTGCCCAAAAAACCCGGAGGAATCAGCTTGAGGAGGCAAGCTGATGTGAACATCAAAAATCCTCCCAATCCCAATCTGATTGGTTCTCAACTGAGTTCCTGTGGCTTCGAGCCACTCTTCACATCTGATTACGATTCTCAGCCCAGTATCGAAGAAATTTTTGTACATATTCAGGGGGATGGTAGACCTTTTGCTAAGGTTAACGTTCTGGGTGTTGAAGTTCTAGGATTGCTAGACAGTGGTGCCCAGCGATCGGTGCTGGGAATCGGATCAGATAAACTAATCAAGTCTTTAAAATTGAAAATACATCCAACCCCCACTTCAGTCAAAACAGCAGAAGGGAAAAATGTACCGGTTAGAGGTCTCGTATATTTACCGATCACTTTTCGTAACCAAACCCGAATCATACCCACACTAGTCGCTCCAGAACTACGACGAAGACTCATTTTGGGCTTCGAGGATTTCTGGAGAATGTTTAATATTCAACCCACTCTACAGACAGGGGACGGGTTCGTGAGAATTGACGAGTTTGAGAGTGTTGAAATGAATCCCTTGGGAGAACCAGTATCGGATCTCACCGATGAGCAGAGTGCCCAACTTGAGAACGTTAAACAACTTTTCAAGGCAGCAATCGATGGTGAGACCCTTGGTGTAACTCCGTTGATCTCACATAAAATTGAGATAAAAGAGGAATTCCAACAATCTCCGCCAATTCGGATTAACCCCTACCCCACCTCTCCAGAGATGCAGAGGAAAATTAATCGCGAAATTGACAATCTCTTAACTCAGAAAGTTATTGAAAAGAGTCACAGTGACTGGTCTCTCAGCACTGTTCCTGTTGTGAAACCTTCAGGGGACGTGAGATTATGTTTAGACGCTCGGCGTCTCAATGAGCGTACTCGAAGGGACGCCTATCCTCTCCCCCACCAAGACCGTATACTGAGTCGACTAGGGGCGAGCAAGTACATGACCACGATAGATTTAACTAAAGCGTTTCTTCAAATCCCACTCGACGTTGACTCAAGAAAGTATACGGCCTTTTCTGTGGTGGGTAGAGGACTGTTTCAGTTCACCAGATTGCCTTTTGGCCTCGTCAATAGCCCAGCTAGTTTGTCTCGGTTAATGGACGAGGTGTTAGGCTATGGTGAACTGGAACCAAATGTGTTCGTTTACCTCGACGATATCGTCGTGGTTAGCGACACATTTGAGGCCCACCTTCAGAGTCTCCGCGAAGTGGCAAAGCGACTCAAATCCGCAAACTTGTCAATTAATCTACAAAAATCGAAGTTTTGCGTAACTGAGTTACCCTATCTCGGTTATTTATTAACTTCTGAGGGTATTCGTCCAAATCCCGAGAGAGTGGATGCCATTCTAAACTACGAGCGACCCAACTCAATTCGTGCCCTGCGCCGCTTTTTGGGCATGGCAAATTATTACAGGCGCTTCATTCCCGCCTTTAGCGAAATTAGTGCTCCTCTCTCAAATCTGCTCAGGAAGAAACCGAAAGGAATAGTGTGGAACGATGAGGCCGAAACAGCTTTCGTTCGCCTTAAGGAGAGCCTGATATCGGCCCCGATATTGAGTAATCCAAACTTTGAGTTACCCTTTCAGATACAAACCGATGCCAGCGATAATGCTATAGCCGCCGTGCTAACACAAGTGCACGATGACGGCGAGAAGATTATCGCATATTTTTCACAAAAATTAACCCCCGCACAGCAGTCTTATGCTGCAACCGAAAAAGAAGGATTAGCGGTTATTTCAGCTATCGCTAAGTTTCGCCCCTACATTGAAGGGATGCATTTTGTGGTAATGACCGATGCTTCAGCCCTTACGCACATCATGAATGGAAAGTGGAAAACTTCGTCTCGTTTAAGCAGATGGAGCATTGACCTCCAGGGATACGATTTTGAGATCCGACATCGGCGAGGTAGGGACAATATTATCCCGGATGCGCTCTCTCGAGCTGTTGAAGAGCTCGAAGCATCAGAAGATGATTGGTATCAGGATCTGGTAACCAAAGTTGAGAAATCTCCGGAGGCAAATTTGGACTACCGTGTGGAGGCAGGAAAATTGTACAAGTTCGTACCGACAAAGACAGAAGTCTTTGATTACCGGTACGAATGGAAGTTATGTGTGCCAGAAGGTCTTCGAAAAGAAGTCCTTCAGAAGGAACATGATAACGCGTTTCATATAGGCTACGAGAAATTGCTGGATAAGGTGCGACAGCGGTATTTCTGGCCCAATATGGCCGCTTCTATAAAGAAATACGTTCAGAGCTGCCACCAGTGTAAAGAGGTCAAGCCAACAAACGTTTCTCAGCACCCAGAAATGGGCAAACAACGTTTGACGACTAAACCGTTTCAAATACTTTCCATGGATTTTATCCAATCGTTGCCACGCAGTAAATCAGGTAACACACACCTCCTCGTTCTAATGGACCTGTTTTCCAAGTGGACGATGTTGTTTCCCGTTAAGAAAATTGCCTCCGATATTGTAATCCGTCTGGTAGAACAGCACTGGTTTAGAAGGTACTCTGTGCCAGAGATATTAATTACTGACAATGCCAGCTGCTTCCTCAGCAAGGAATTCAAAGCCTTTCTCGATCGATATCACGTTCAACACTGGGCTAATGCACGCCACCACAGTCAGGCGAACCCAGTCGAGAGGCTAAATCGCAGTATTACCTCGTGTATTCGTACGTATGTGAAGACGAATCAGCGTTTGTGGGATACTCGGATCTCAGAGATCGAGTATACCATCAATAACACACGTCACTCGTCGACGGGGTTCACTCCATACCGAGTGCTCTACGGTCACGAGATTGTGGCAGACGGTGATGAACACAGGCTCGACGTGGATACAAAGGAGATCTCTGAGGGGGACAGAATTGAGCAGAAGCTCAATATTGATAAGGTCATATTCGATACGGTGCAGAAAAATCTCATAAGAGCTCACGAGAAGAGTGCTCATAATTATAATTTGCGTTTCAAGAAGCCTGCACCTGTCTACCTAGTCGGCCAGAAGGTTTTCCGTCGAAATTTTTCCCAATCCTCAGCAGCAGATGCCTACAACGCTAAATTGGGACCTACATACATTCCCTGTACGATTGTAGCCCGCCGTGGCACAAGCTCGTACGAGCTCATAGACAGTTCGGGAAAAAATATTGGAATCTTCTCTGCGGCCGATCTCCGACCAGGAGGCCCGGAGAATGGCAGTTCCTGAATTTATAATCAATTAAATTGAAAATTCCATTAATTCACTATTTTAGCTAATTTAGATTCCCCAGATGGAAATCGTTGGGATAGTTTTAAGGTGCACCATACACTTCGTCAATTCCGAGCAATAAATTAGAGACTTGAGAGTGAGATAGAGTTCAAGATCAGATCATTTGGTATTCGATTGTATGGTAGGATTTCATAACAATAATTTCCATATTTATATAGTTCCTCTTTAGTCATTTTGCTGTTAAGTTAGATGATCACGCTCAACGATATCGTAGTTTGCACAATAGGAGGATCACCGGTCAATGTCGTCAAAAATGTAAAATGCCACCACTCCATTGGGCTACGAAAAATATCTAGCGCTAATATTTTTCCTACGGTTGTCCAGTAGCAATGGTCAAAAATCCAACATAGTCGAAATTCCAAAATAGCTCACAAACTTCCATATCTACACAAACTCGTCCAACCACAATCACCATGCCAATAAATCGCTTGAGATCAGCTTTATCTCGTGTAGCTCTTGCCAGTATATAAGTAGTGTTCGATAAAGGTTCATCCTCTCAACTTTGTTGAGATCTTGGGATGAGACTAATTGATCAAGAGAGTAAGGGTAAATACGTTTGTAAATGGTTACATGCCTATTGTCGGCAAAATTTCTATTAAGTACTCAAGACGTTGAAATATAAGCTCTTTCGGATTCCGATGCTTGCGAAAGGCAAACTCGACCCTGGGAGTATAGTTCTACAATAGTCTTCCGGAAATAAATTGATAGTAGTCATAAATATATTTCAAAATAAATTGATGAATCAATTTATTTTTACGGGGAGTGTGGGGTAGTGTTACCATTCTGGTACGTTTACCCTATAATTCCAATCCAGAGCTAGTGAGTAATAAACTAGGAGATAAGAGAGGTATGCCATACTAGAGTTCGGCATGAATTTGTAGAACAATATGTGTATAACAGTTTACTTTTTGAATTATATACTATAGGTAAGCCACTCCCAATCAATCAACCGCCAAATTGAATGTCAGGAATTATTGTTAGCACACTATACATACTACACAAACAACTTGACAATATATATCACGGGATGACAGAAGGATAAGGTGGGCATTGGAAGTTTGGAATGGATCAAGGAGAAGGGTGGTGGATAAGTGGGTGGCTCAGAAGAGGGGGGGAGGGGCTTAGAGGTTAGCTAAGGGGTCTGAAGGATAAGATAGTTCTTTCCAACTTGAACCACCAAAGTGTAAAGAACTATTCAGTTAAAATTCAGTTAGTCACTAAAGTGCCTTATATAGATAAATTGTGATATTTATCGTGGAGGATAATCGTTCGTTAAAAAGAATTCGGTGATAAATTACCAGCGAAGTCAGGTATGGAAGATATTCAAACGCCATTAGTCAGACCCAGCCCTAAGACCTCCCATTCGTGCCACAATAGGACCCATTGTTGCTTCTTAGCTTGAGCCCAGGGAAAATCCAAGCCGGATTTCCAGGCACTCCGCCGTAGGCCCTCCCCGGGTCCATCTACAAGTAGGAGGCACGCCAACCGGCGGCCATCTTGTTGGGGGACACCACGCCACCCGTTCATCCTCGAGAGCCCACCCATCCGCATCGCCCGAGTACCCCGTAAGCTGGCCAGCAACTCACACTACACCATACACGCCACACAGTAAGTGTAATAAAAACCTAATTAAAGTGATAAAGTGGTGTTGTTTTACTTTGGGCACTGATCAGTACCACAGCGAAGAGCCGACCCTGGGAAAAGAGGTGGTTGTTACCCGCCCCAGACGACTTCCGTGGCCGTGACCAGAAGTCAGGGGTACCCCGGTGACAAGGCCCATCTGGCCGAGTCATCCTAGATTCGAGATTGTTTTATAACACAATATAATTTATTCCACAGAATTAAGAAGATTTGCAGATTTGCTCAGAATGATTTGCAGAAAAATTTAAAATTGAACCAAGAATTCGAGTCTCAAAGTAATCAACATGTGATACCAATATCAATACGAGCAGATCACCCATCCTACATCATTAGCAAAATGACTCACACAGTAGCGTAGCTAGGGGGGTGCGGTGGGTGCGGTCCGCACCGGGCCCCAGATTTCCAGGGGCCCCAAAATCGTGGACAAAATTCTTCATAGCATTGGAAATTCCTCTACCACTGAACTAATATGTAAACCATGAATGCAAAATCCAATTTAAAAGATGCCTGAATTAATAATTTGTAGGGGCCCCTGATCAACTAGTATATGTGATATGGGTCCGTATATTTCTAACACAATTTCAATTTTGCAAAACAGTTAATTGAATCACATTGATTTTTGGGTACACAGTAAAATACTTTATTCAAGTAAACAAATCTGCATATTGGGGGCCCCAAAAATCGTATTCTTATTAAGTCCAATGTTCACTTATTGTTTTGTGTGGTGTCTAATACTTGGAATGGTTCCAACAAGAATTGAAGCATATGCGAGTTTAAGGACTTCTTTAAGAATTTATTGCTAAATTATCTAATAGTAGAACGAGAAAGCTGGAGGTTCAACAACAACAAAAAAAAACGATAGTGTTAAGTAATGTAAGCACATATGCAACAATCCATGTCTAAGAAAGCTGTCTGAGATCTTCTAGTACACATTAAGAATACATACTTGAGGATAACCCAAAAAGGATACACAGTGTAACACAAATGACATTTTTGCGTGTCTCATAGATCAAATTACAGTCGACTCTCCACAACTCGATGTTCTATAACTCGATATATTCTATAACTCGAAGAATTTTGCGATCCCTTCAAATTCCTATACATCATGCTCTCCATACGTCGATATTTCTATAACTCTATGTCTCCATTAGTCGATGCCACGTGGGAGGAAAATTTACCTCCATAACTCGATATCCATCTTGAAACCCTTGTTATACAGGGAGACATGGACCATTTCTGGTTTGGCAGTGAATAAAAGACTTGCAAGTTGTAATAAAAGTTTAAAAACATAAAAATAAAAAAAATAGTAAAAATAAGGAATTTTTCAAACATTTTGAAAAAAGTGTTCAAAGATATATTTTTTCAAAATGCTATCAACAAAATGATATTGTTTGCTTGCAGAAGTGATCATAGAAGTATTGGAAATTTAGGCCTTTGATTTGAAAATTTTTGGTATTAGTATGTTCTATAAATTGATAATTCTATAAGTCAATGGTCCCTTGAATATCGAGTTATGGAGAGTCGACTGTATGTGTCTCTAGTAGATTTGGGGTTACTGTATCTGATGCCGTTCTCAGAAATGTTCCAGCACGTCACATTTTTTAGCTACAGGTCGTCAAAGTTGTATAAAACACTGTTTTCATTCATGTTCACCTGAAAATTAATGCATGATTTAACTATTTTTGTGATCTAATCCACCAAGCATGCAATATACATATGACTTTAACTTCCATGTCAGATATAATTTGGTTGAAATTACAAGATCAAATTTAGATTAAATCGATTTTTCCTGCATGCTTGTAGCCTCCATCCAAAATTCTTCGTTTCTCTTATATGACTAAATTCAACATTTTTCGAAACCATAAAAAAAAACTTTTGAGCATCGAAAGCATTATAAACTTTGTTGATAATAATTGTTATACAAATGAAGTTAGGATTCTGTGGCAAATGAAGTGCATAAATTATCATGCAAGTTGGCTGAAATTTTCAACTGTCAGATCTCAAAAACTAGACGTGCTATGATATTTATGAAAACAGATTCAGCAACCCTCAATTAAATAGATAGCTGTATTTTGATGCTTGAGACAAACAAGTGTTCCGCAGTGTTATTGGTCAAATAGTTGAAAGAAAATGTACAGAAACTAATCCACACTTTCAATTCTATTTTTGAATTGTAGATTTCTCGAAAACATTTTTATTCCAATTTAAGATTTCTTCTCGAAAAAATATATAAAAACTCATTAATTTGAATTATAAATACACCGACATAATTAAATCATGCCGCTATAAATCATGTTGACAGTAAACTAGAGTGGACAATGCAATCCTAACGCAAAGGATTTGTGAGACACCTTAGCGTTATTGGAGCAGCTAATTTAGCCCTAAAGTTTTTTTTTTCAGTAGATTTTCCATGTCTTATTCAATGATGGGTTGTAATCACTGAACTATGAAATATGCTTCGGAATGTTACGAGACTTGCTGGATAGATTTTGAACTTTTTTTCATTCTCAGATAGCTTTCTATGTCTTTAACAATTTTACCAAAAACAAAGAAATCATCAATCATTTATTTTTTAATTCTTCTGAAATACCTTATTTGATTTATATACGAATTATTATTTTTGAGGATTACTTTAGAAAAAAACAACTTTTATGAATCTTTCCAGGAATTCCTCCTGAGAATCTTCAATTAACTTATACAGCAACAGTTCATATCATGCCGTCCAACCTCTTTGAATCGTGGGTCAAATCGCAGTAACAATTTTGTGAGGCGGTCCCTTTTAAAAATGCTCAAATAATTCGCATGAAATTAGACGAATGTCAGTAAATGAAGCAACTTTTTTTGTAGAAACAAAAAAAAAACAGATAAATTCTGGCGAATTTTGAGGGAGTCCTTTCAGAAATCATATAATAATATTGCACAGTATCCTGCTCTTTACGAGCGCTAACGGCTGTCGCAAACAGGCTCGCTTTCAGGTAGGGATCAGTCCATTTTATACTGAACCAAGCCAAACACCAAATCAACTGATCCCTACCAGAAAGTGAGCAACTTGGTGGCAGCGATTAACGCTCGTAAAAAGCTGGATATGTTGAAGAGTCTTCCTCAGAAATTTAGGACCCTGTAATAATAATACCGAAGATTTTATATGAATTATACAAGAATTCCTGCTTAGATCCTGCTTAGAATTCTGTGAGACTCAGGACCCGGAATTTTAAAAGAATTGTGCCTAGGATTCTTTCTGAATTATGCCTAATATTTGTTTCGGAAATCTATCTTGAAATCTTTGAAAATGTTGTCCAGGATTCCATTTTTAACATTGGCAATGAAAATTCTAGCTAGAAGTCTATGGAATCCTGTTGAAGATTCTGTAAGAATCCTACCCATGTTACCAGCGAAGATCGTATCCAGAACTCATGGCAAATCCTGTCCAAGATTTCGTGAAAATCGAGTCTATTTGTTATAATACTGCCAAAGTTTCTATGTTCATCACTCTCAAGAATTGTCAAAATTATTCTATTATTCAGAGAAGTTAGATTTGAAAATATAGCCTCATAGCAATATATTTTGTTAATTCTTCATTTATCGGTATTAGTAAATGGTAAAAATTGTTGTTGTTGTTCAACAGGCGTAATCTTATAAACTTGATTTTTTTTTTTAATTTTTTTTTGATCCTCAAATTTATTTTCTCTACCAAGATTAATTGCAAAATCATTTAAACTAGGAATAATAACTGAATTTCGCCGATGGGTTATCATGACAATATCAAATTCAGTATGGGGCCCAGATAGCCGTTGCGGTAAACGCGCAGCTATTCAGCAAGACCAAGCTGAGGGTCGTGGGTTCGAATGCCTCCGGTCTAGGATCTTTTCGGGTTGGAAATTTTCTCGACTCCCAGGGCGTAGAGTATCATCGTACCTGCCACACGATATACAAATGCAAAAATGTTCAATTGGCAAAGAAAGCTCTCAGTTAATAACTGTGGAAGTGCTCATAAGAACACTTAGCTGAGAAGCAGGCTTTGTCCCAGTTGGGACGTTACGCCAGAAAGAAGAAGAATCAAATTCAGTAATTTGAATGATAAACCAGTCATTCAAATAAATAAGTAGGATATTTTCAATCCAACACGAGTCTCATTATCTTACTATAAATTTAAATGATTTAATACATACACCTCTATTTAAGGGGCCCCCAAATCTGACTCCGCACCGGGCCCCGAAAACCCTAGCTACGCCACTGGACTCACAGTTAGGTGAACATAGTTATTGTGTATTTCTTTCACTGCTGGACTGGGAATAAAGGAACGGGATTGCAACGAATCACGTTGATGTCTACAATGCACTTATTCTTTGGTCTGCGATGAATAACCCCGTTGAAGACACCGACTCGATTCGATAGAATCGCGCACTTTTATTAGCGTTCCCCCACTTGTAAAAACTTTTACGATAGTCCAGTGCTGAAAGAAATACGCAATGCACTGGTAAAGAAATAGTACAAAATTTATGTCCTGCAAAAATATTTAGTTTTTGGATGTAGGAAATATATTTAAATGCTATATCGGAATCCCACTCCATATATGTGTATCGAATTATAAGGATTGTATAGATGTCAGGTAGCATCTATATCACATGATACGAAATGAAATTATCATTTTGAACTTTCACCATAAAATTGTACATATCTACGAAAAAAATATCTATCATCATAACTCACCAACCACCAGAAAGTTTCCCATTAGCTGCAACGTGGATTACTCCTAGAATTCATTTTGCCCTGGTATGAACTAAGACTGGTTCATCGATCGTTTCATGACTTTGGTTGGCCAATTTTATGGTAATTATGATTTTTAAATCGCGTTTAAAAGACATTCCCGTATTCCTGCGTAATTTTATAGGAAATATGTTTTTACAGGAATAATCCTTGAGGAAATATCTACGATGGATGTTTTCCAATTTTCAAAATATGCGCCCAAACAGCTTCTATCACATGAAATAGCAAGCAATGTCTTATATTTTCGGCATTTCATTTACCACTCAAAAGACATTCCAGCTAAGTCTAATAACTTTATAAACATTATTTCTTCACAAGAAATGATCTCCTATCAATTTCGAAGAGACAAATGAGATTAGAATTTTGAAAAAAAGTAGTCATATTTGTTAAAATTGCAATCAAAGTTGTCCGCGCGCATCTCAGACGCGCCACTGACTTGGGCCTTAAGTGTGTATAAGAGAAACGAAAAGTTTTATATGGAGACTGCAAGCTTGTTGAAAAAATGGATTTTATCTGAATTTTGTCGTTCATTTTCAACCAAATTATATCTGAAATGAAAGTTGAAGTCTTGTTTTGCATGATTGGTGGATTAGATCACAAAAAAGTTTGATAAATCATAGTTTAAATTTTATGTAAACATCGATTAAACCAGTGATTTATAGAACGACCTGTAGCTAAAAATTGTGACGTGCAGGGACATTTCTGAAAACTGCATCAGATTCAGCGACCCCAAATCTACTTAAGACATAAATTAATTCTTGAGACACGCAATAATGCGATTTATTTTTGTTACGCGATGTAATGAGAACACTAGTACTTACACATGGAAGACGCTACT
The DNA here is from genome assembly GCF_002204515.2 of Aedes aegypti. Classification (NCBI taxonomy): domain Eukaryota; kingdom Metazoa; phylum Arthropoda; class Insecta; order Diptera; family Culicidae; genus Aedes; species Aedes aegypti. Next base: position 90,607 of record NW_018734557.1, read on the forward strand.
GATCCTGAATAGCGACTGTTGGTACAGCTGTTCTTCCAACAATTGAGCGTAGTGTAGTGAGTGGCAAGCACGAAGATTTTCTATGCCCTGGGAAGTTGGGAAAATATTCAACATCCTCAACCGGTGGGATTCAAACCTACAACCTTCAGCATGGTCTTTCTAAATAGCTGCTCGTTTAATGCTACGGCTATTCGGGCTCAGTGGTTATAATTGGGTTTACCGAATATCCAAATCATCGTTTAAGTGAGAGCAAATTTGAATAAGATAATCATCATCACCATGAGGTCAAGAACAACACAGATTTGCAATCGTTTGGCGTAGGAAGACTATACCTACTTGATCGCAACGGAATGGGTCTCAAACTCTAAAACTCCCTAGTTATCGAAAACTGATTGAGTTTCGGAAACAAAAATGGAGTGAGGGCGGATGTCAAATCTGTAAACAAGCATTTGCTTTGAGCACAGAGTACCTATTTAACGTCCTAGCAAAAACAGATCGAAAAGATCGTGATGATGCAGCCTCAACAAAGAAGCCAGTAATGAAAAAAGCAAGTCGACCCTAAATAATGATTTCCACGTCGACCATATCTGCCCCTGATAAAAACCTTAGGAGAACAAATTAAATTCATCAACATACATACCCATGCATATCTGATATTTATCTCAAATATCGCGTATACCTTGAATTGGTTTCATCTGAATAAACAGCCTCAATGAGTTGCAATTACAAACAGACATGAAATCTTCATTACGGCTACAAGATGATACCGAAATGTTTTGTCTGATAGCACCGCCGACGGCTCCGGCGAGGCAAGCTAAGATAAAAGTGGTCAGCATTTGAGTGCCGGTGTTTTATCTCTACAACCAAAAGTACCTACGTCAACGTGAATGATATCGCAAACTTTTCTCCCACAGATTTTCATCAAGCTCTGCGCTGAACCATGTTGTACCACTTGATCAGCGTTTTGCTGATAAGTGCTCTCCTGTTGCTCGCAATTCCATCAACGAACAGTGAACCCGACAATGGCCAGCGACCCCATATCGTCATCATCATGGCCGACGACATGGGCTGGAACGATGTCGGATTCCACGGGTCCAACCAAATCCCGACGCCCAACATCGACGCACTGGCTTACGACGGAATAATCCTTAATCGACACTACACCGCACCGATGTGCACTCCCTCGAGGGCATCGCTGATGACCGGAAAGAATCCGATCAACATTGGAATGCAACACTATGTCATAGTTTCCGACGAACCATGGGGCCTTGGCCTGGACCAGAAAATCATGCCGGAGTACTTTAAGGAAGCCGGCTATCGGACACATCTGGTGGGCAAATGGCATCTCGGATTCTCGGCAAAGCAGTACACACCGACAATGAGGGGGTTCGACACGCACGTCGGATATCTGGGACCATACGTAGACTACTGGGACTATACCTTGAAATTCTCTCCGCCGAAGAGCTTCCAGGGTTATGATATGCGTAATAATCTGAACGTAGACTACGATTCCAACGGAACCTACGCAACGGACCACTTCACTAAGGCGGCATCGTCCATCATCGAAAGACACGACACGAAAGATCCGTTGTTCCTTGTGGTGAACCATCTTGCTCCACATGCGGCGAATGACGACGATCCACTACAAGCTCCCGAAGAAGACATTAGGAAGTTTGATTACATCTCAGATGAGAGGAGAAGAATCTATGCGGGTAAGGCCTCGCAGATGGTTTCAGGTCTTCAGATATTTTAAGCCTAATTCTCATTCTAGCAATGGTTTCCAAACTGGACGACAGCGTTGGACAAATCTTCAACAGTTTAAGATCCAAAAATATGCTAGACAACTCGATCATCCTTTTCATGTCAGACAACGGAGCACCAACGGCAGCGCTACATGCGAACACCGGATCGAACTATCCACTAAGAGGGGTAAAGTATCATATATAACGCTGAACGGCCTTGTTTAACCAACTTTCCCCTTTATCAGATCAAAAGCGTTCCGTGGGAAGCGGCAACTCGTTGCGTAGCTGCCATCTGGAGTCCACTTCTGCAAGAGAGGCAAAGGGTTTCGAACCAGTTCATCCACATCTCCGATTGGCTACCGACCCTGGCCTCGGCCGCAGGCATAGACATCCCGTTCTCCAAGGACCACTCGGAAATTGACGGCCAGGACCAGTGGGAAGCCTTATCGTACGATACGGGCAATCCCCGCCGCGTAGTCCTGAACATGATCGACGAAATCTACGGCTACAGTAGCTACATGGAAAACGGCTTCAAGTTCGTCAACGGCACGTACTCCAACGGATCTTACGATGGGTGGTACGGACAGCCTAACACCTCAGATCAAACACTTAGCGATGATCAGTACATCGACTTGGTCCTGCAAACCGAAATAACCCGATGGGCTGGGGAAACCATTTCTCGGGATACGATCAAGTATCTACGGAAGCACGCCCGCGTCAACTGCAATCATCAGCCAGAAGCTAACAAATGCAATCCGCTAAAGCGACCATGCTTATTCGATATCATCAACGATCCATGCGAGTTGAACGACCTGTCCCACAAGTTTCCCATGAAGTTTCGGGAACTTCGCTCAACAGTTCAAACCTATCGTCGGCTAGCCACCAAGCCTCGCAACAAACCAGCAGATCCAGCGGCAAACCCGGCAAACTTCGGTGGTGTTTGGACTTGGTGGAGGCCGGACCAAACTCGCGAAGAACTCATTAAGCTCGCTGAATCCGAGCTTGACGATCGACAGGCCTATCTACCAATTCCACCACCTCACTCAAGTCTACCGGAGGACGTCCGATTGCCAGTAATTATCACAATTGTTGTTGTTGGGGTCCTCTTTGTTTCCGGGGCCCTGCTCTATATGTCCAATAAAAATCTACTGCGACTCTGCTCTAGGTCCAAGGGAACAACAACGGATTCGACGGTACAAGCTACCGATTTGTCCCAATCGGAGAGCGCTAGCAGTGATGGTAAGCTTTCGGACGTGTTCGCTCAGTCTCCGCTTCCGTCGTCATCGCTGACGGCTAGCCCCAAGGTATATCAAATCAGTAATAGCCGACTGGATAGGTATTGAAATGACTGGTGGGGGTTTGAATTGTGATTGCACCGTATCGGTACTAACCTTTCAACTCTTTGGGGCGAAGTTTACATTAGGTCGTAGAAGTTTGAAAAACTAACCAATGGTATGGCTACTCTGTAGATATTCGCTGTGAGTGACGCACGACTAACTATTTGCGGGCAATATTTGTAAATATTATTAACGATTGCACAAAGCTTTAGCTAGGATTTTAAGGGAACTCTGCACAATCGGAATTAAATATCAAAATAACGTCATTTCATATTCATCCATCACCTTCATTCTTTGCAGGGCCAAAGGAATGATTTTAGGAATTTAAGATCTCGCTGTGAACATCCAAGTGTACTTAATGAAGCAAAAACAATTGTCATTGACATGAAGCCTTTGTTGATTGAAAGAATTGTCCCTGCTCTAGTTCCAGCTAAAACTGTGTTCAGCCATCTCTGTTCAAGAAATTGGAGATTTCAAGCTCTAGCCCACGAACTTCCCTTTTCCGCCAGGGGATTCGAATGAATCCCGCCATGGGTTCGAATGAATTTCGTCAAGGGATACGAATGCATCCCGTCAGGGGATTTGAATGAATCCCGCCAGTGGATTCGAATGAATCGCGCCAGGGGATTCGAATGATTCTCGCCAGGGGATTCGAATGATTCTCGCCAGGGGATTCGAATGATTTTAGTGTATAAGAGCCTATTGTTACTAAAACATACAATGAACATTTGAAAATATGCATAAAAGTTGAAAAAATAACATTTTTTTAAAAGGCCCCATCTCATTTTCCGCTAACCAGGATATTCATCGCAAATGCGGCCTTTTCTCAAAAAGGCCTGATTTCTATATCTGACGGAAACCGAGTTGAGGCCTATTAAACAAACATCAAAATTGCAATGTAGATTGCGAAAAATGTTCCAAATAGGGTCCTAAAGCCCTGTCCCAATTTTAGTGCCAAACGCTTAAGTTTAGCTCAAAAACATATGTTTACTCAATTTTCTAATGTTTTCCGTTAGTTGAAGACCAAAAAACATTTTTTAAGTTTATTTTTAAATTTTGTCACACCCCTTGGTTTAAACTCAAATTTTGGGTGTATTTTGTTTTCCGTGTGCCTTCCGAAATGTCAGACAGGAACAACCCCGGTGTTAAAAAGTTGAACCTCTGTGGTATTTTTGTCGACTAAGCGAACGTCAAACATGATCTCAAGTGTCAAGGTTCATTTATGGATCCAATTTTTAAATTAAAGTTTGAATATGATATATCCGTTATTTGAGCGGGAAAAAATGCTAAAGTAGTTGCAGTAACATGCTCTTTCGTGTTATCAAATGAAAACAAGATTTCATTAAACATTTTTGGACCCTATTCACTAAGTAGATGCAGGTTATACTACGGAGCGACTGCTCCTTGTATTATTTTACACAGAGTTTGTCTAAACGGCGAACATTATCAAGTTTTCCGTCGGGTTCCGGTAGACTGAAGTATTTTGTATCATACTACCAAATAATACCGGTGTCAGCCTGTCTGTACTTCACAACTTATCAACAAAAACATCGATTTGGTTTCAATTGCATGAAAAATAACGTTAAATTGCAATATTATTTCAATTGAATCAATATTTCCGTACATTTTCTCGACAACATACTTGCGTAACACATACATTATGTTCATGGATGACGAAGGATTCAATCAATCACATTTTTCATCGACCGCACGAATCTTCTCTTGCTGTAGGGATCTCCATGTACCTTACTTCACCACTTAATACTCTTCTACATTTTCTTATTTCATCATCAATTTTCAATGATATTCAAAAGACCACATCTGAAGATGGTGAAAAAACAAGCCACAACTAGAAGGCCTCAACACATTTTAGAGTAAACAAAGGCGTCAACTCACAGGCCTCATCAGCGTTGGCCGGCGTCTATGGGCACAAATCAAAAGGGCTCAAAAGCTTTTGGTGAAATAGAAGCCTCATTTTCTTCAACTCGTTTTTTAGTACAATTTTTACCTAAAATGATAGTAATGAATATTCATTGCTATAAATCAACTTTTTCAGCGATTTTCTGCACAATTAAAAATACACAATGCTTAAATTTATGATATAAAATTGATTTATTGTATGACAAAACAAGATTGCATTTTTCTTATTGTTTACTTTTTGGAGATGAGGCCTTTTCAATTGTTAGTCTTGAATTTTGGATGGATTTGCGGAAGAAATCATGAGGGATTTTTGTATGAAACCCGGAATGATTTCTGGAAAAATCTTCAAAAGATATTCAGAAGATTCCCTGATCTTTTGAAAGAAATCCATCCCTTTGGAAAGCAACCATAGAAACATTTTCGACAAAATTCCAGGGAAATTTCATGGAAAAAAATAGTCCGGAATGATGTCCATAAAAATCCGAGAGGAATTTCCGAGATAATCCAAAAGCTGGAAGATTTTCGGAAGAACCACAGAGCGATTAGAGAGATGACCTTAATAGTTTCAGAAGGATTTTTGAACGAAACTAAGAGGATTTTTTGAGAGATTTCTGGAAGAACTCAGAATGGTTTTTCGGAAGAATCTCACAAGAATTCTTGGAAGATTCTCTGAAAGATTTTCCGTAGTATCAAAAAGAAATGGCAAGAGGAATTCAAGAAGCATATTCGGACGGAACAACCCGAGATAGGTTTATGAATGAACTATACATGGATTTTCCGAAGAATCTCAGGAGGATTTTCAGAAGAATCTCAGAGAACTGTGGAATTTCTTGAAGAATCATCTTTTATTTCATGTCTGAGCACACATATCTAAAAAACAGCTTTTCTTAAAGCAAAGATTGTTTCTTGGGAATTGTCCCTCTGTCACTGTTTCGTTCCGTATACTATAGTTGAACTATAGTTAATCGCGTTCAAATGAACACAGAATGACAATTTCATTTGTTGATACCCTGATATACATAATTGCAGAAGGTTGTTTCTGGATTGAAGCTATTTTTCATTAACATTTCAGTTGCTTAGATCAGCACTCCGTACTTGTAGTAGATAATGGTTTATATTTGATTGGGGACAAATTAAAATGGTAATCGTAATAAAACATGTGGTCAATTTTAGCGTGTGTAACATTGAATCGAAACATGCTATAATAAAACGAATAAACTCAACACATCCAGCAGAGAGCTTTGACATGTAGTTGTGTTCGGGTCGAGTGGGATACTTTCGGCATAGGCTAGGAGAAGTGGATGAACAAGGATGAATCTGTCATTCAAATACTTGTCAATTTTCATACAAAATCTACTTTTTCTCAGCGATAAGTTCATCCCTCATTCATGCTAGGTGAACCACTTCCCCTAGCCTATGATTAGTAGAGCGAGAGAAAGGAGGAGAGATTATCTAGACGTTCGCCTTCGGATGATTGGCAACGACGCGGTGTGTGTATCGGAAATGAACGTGGAAGGAGAGAACATAAACTGCGGCTCTCGTCGGAGAGACCAATGGAAAAAAAATGAAGCTAGAAACGAACTCAAGCTGTACCGCTCAGGGATGGGAAATGTACTGTAGCAAACATTTACCACCTCGACATTCACATTTTTCTACACGACCATCACAATCCAAAGCAAACCATGACCGTTCAAAACAAAAAAATGTCACGGCTCTTCAAAACTGTAATCTTCTTCTTCACAACGTTTTTTCAAACCCGAATGCGAAATGACTCGAGCACATTGGTGACCCGATTTTTCCGGTTTTCAGGGTTTTGCATTTTTTTGAAATTGAACTTGTCAATATGTATTGCAACGGAATGATTGTGCTCTTGCTATTAGCGTCAATAGATTTCAATTAGTTGAAAACACAAGCGAATTATTAGCGATTGAATCATTTAACATTTTTTCAATCATTCACCTCAAGATGGCTGCCTGAAAACGATCATAGTGGAGAGACAAAAACATTCAAGCAGTGTGTGAACCGTTGGCAGCGCAACGCCTGATGGTATTGATGCTGCTGCTGCTTTGTGTTTTGGTTGACTGGCAGAATCGATGAACTGTGATAAATAGTGGTCATAGTTCCCAAACCTGGTACCGCTACTCGGTACCGAGCATCGTGAGAGGTTTAAAGACTTCGCAATGTCGTCGTTTTGTACCTCGGCTCGTAGCGCGCTTAGCGTAGGCGTGGCTACTGGTGACTCGGATCATTCTGTTGGTGAATGTTTGCTCGATAGCACGTGTTTCGTTAGAAGTGTCGCGTTTCTAACAGCGATGTAATAGTTTAATGTTCGGGTCAGGAAAACTGTTTCGGCGAATTTAAGATAAATTATATATCGTCACGACAGTAGTTACTTACTTATTTGGCTTTACATCAATGATCTTGATAAAACCTCGCCAACAACATTTCACCAATTCACTCGGTTCATGGCCGCTTCTCTCCATCCTCGACTGCGACCCACGCTCTCCAGGTCCTGGTGCAACTGGTCAATCCACCTAGCTCGCTGCGCCCCACGTCTTCTTGTTTCGACCGGATTCATAGCGAACACCATCTTTACAGGGTCCGGCATTCTTGCAACATGCCCTGCCCAGCGTATCCTTCCAGCTTTAGCTACCTTCACGATACTGGGTTCGCCGTAGAGTTTGTGTGGTACCAATATCCCTAATATAGAAACCTTGGTAATTTGCCACAAAACCCGATCATCTATTTCGGTCGGCAGCCCGATTACCGCCAAGTACTCGGTGTAGTATAGCGGTATCTTCGAATTGTTTACGGAATCTCGTAACTATTATTCGCTTTGATAGCAGCCCCGGTTTATTCCTGTATGATTACCTCTAAACGTTCGCACCATCGAACCTGTCCAGCACACCTCATGCAGCGCTACGATGCCGAAACCACGGATCTTCAGTACATCGGAGAGTATGCGTGTGCTTCCGATGAAGTTGAGAGGTTTGCAGTTCCAAGTACCGATTTTACAATCGCTAGTCCATTTCCGTCGCTGTGGTCTTTGCCGATTGTTCCTCGTTAACGTTCCTGTGCTGATGTGTTTTTATGAGTTTTTATGGTTGGCTTGCAGGGCCTGACGCCAACCCCCTAGATTTCCGGAGGACCATTCCCCCTAAATATTTGGAGGGTCATAGTGCGCAGTTTAGCTTAGAGTCCTTCTCTGGCACTTGGACGATGATCAGCCGCCCCTGACATGGGGTTGGTTCATATATTTCATAACGCATAAATTGGCCATTTTGGACACCCACCCACCCCCTCGTGACGCTTTTTGTATTGATACTCTACAATTTTTGTATGAGCCGTAACAACGTTAGGACACCCCCCCACCCCCTAAAGCGTTATGAAATTTGTGAATGAGACCATGGGGAACAGACGCTGTTGTGAGCCGCTCCTATCATGGAGAAAAGACGCTTTGATAAGCTACACCCTTAGAAGAGAGGAGGCCCCTTCCCTGTCAGCATACGACCAAAGTTCCCACCGGGGTTGGTTATCCGATCTTCCCCAAGGTTACTCGTACCCCGGCCAGTATACTATATATATAGCAATCCTTCATAAGAGAGATTCGCGGAAGCTGACATTTCTGTCAAAGCGTGAGCCAAACGAACATGCGTTATGTTTGTTTCGAACTTTTTCTTGAGGGGTAATGTAAGCAGCTTGAAGTTATTTCGGTAAAATAAAAAATATTTTCTTTTTTTTTTTATTTATTTAATGCGATATTTTATTTTTGATTTATTTTTGCTGTTTATTAGTTTTGATATGTAGTTCAAAGATCTATAATGAAACAAAATACACAAAATTTTAGCAATGAGAAGGTCATGTCCAAGTTACAATATTATTCTCGATGCTGAGCAAACACGGTCTGTTGCCAAATCATTCTGTTTTACTTCCGCCAATCTCTTATAAAGGATCCCAAGGCCAGTGCTGATTACAATAGTCCATTTTACAAAACGGCAACACTCATGATATTGCTGTTACTTCCACTCGTTACGACACCGCCTGCTGTCAAATTTTCATTAAAAATATGAGCGATCAGCTGTTCAAAAACGTCTCGTAAACTGGACTAGGGAAGGTGTACCGGTATTCACCATGTACCACACTGAAAATAATCCACACGTTCGATCCACATTCTTTTCAACGTGGATCTGTCGTGTCAAATGGCAAGGTGAAATAACGTGTAAAACTTGTAATTCTGTTAAGGTTTGGCTTTGGTTCGATAGCAAAGGCTTTTACATACAATTTCAACGTGTTTTACGATTGCGATATCAATCACTAGTAGAACTAGTTTGCCTAACATGACAAGGACTAACATTTACTATCCACGCGTGACATGTTTGGCAACATGTTATATTTTGAGAAACCGTGCGCCCGTAATGCCTGGTATCAGAGAACCAAGAAATCGCTAGCAAAATCTGCAGCAAACTTTTCGAAAATTTGAAAATTAACGTGTTTTACATTTGAATTCGGATTGCCGATAGCGACTGGTTTTACACCATCGATTGATGTGTTTTACAATTAGTGAAAATTCTCGTGTGAAACACATTGATCGAGCTTGTAGAATGTTTTCAGTGCAGTTATTCGCCACCCCAGATTTTATACCATTTTACTACATACACGCAAAAAAATTGTGCGGTAAAAACTACCATTTTAGGGGGTTAACTTAAGCGCTCGCACCGGCAATTTTCAGCAGACCAGAAATGCGCTCGATTTTACCATGTCTTTAGTTGGAATCAAATTGTTGTAAATTATTTCCGTCAAATGTACCAGTAATGCGGTGGGGTGTACCGTAAACATAGTAAATTGGTCTGAATTTCCATGGTAGTTTTAAGAATGGGCGTAGTCAGCTAAAATAGTTATTTTTACCACAGATTTTGTTCCCGTGTATATGATTGCCAACTGTTTAGTGTTCGCTAAATTGCTTTAAGATGATACGGAAACATTCTTGGAAACCGCAAAATTTTCTCAGAAAATAATAATAAAAAAATCATTTTCCTTAAAATGTTTGCTCTTCTTCTTCTTCTTTCTGGCGTTACGTCCCAACTGGGACAAAGCCTGCTTCTCAGATTAGTGTTCTTATGAGCACTTCCACAGTTATTAAAACTGAGAGCTTTCTTTGCCGATTGACCATTTTTGCATGTGTATATCGTGTGGCAGGTACGATGATACTCTATGCCCTGGGAATCGAGAAAATTTCCTTTACGAAAAGATCCTCGATCAGCGGGATTCGAACCTACGACCCTCAGCATGGTCATGCTGAATAGCTGCGCGTTTACCGCTACGGCTATCTGGGTCCCTAAAAAATTTTTGCTCCTTTGCACCTATTTTTCGCCACCTGTTCCTGATTCGCCACCCTACATAAGAAATCAACGTAAGTGGCGAATTTAGGAACCGAAATTAATATCGTGGCGAATACTGGTGCAAGTGGTCCAGTAGTCGCCACCTGGGAGGGAGAAACCAATACTAAATTTCTGTACGTCATAGTGAGCCGAGATTCCGCTGTCACGAACTGTCGCTGTGAGCCCAGATCTCAAACATTGGACTAACATGGAAAAAGCGCGCAACTGATTAAAACACATTTTCGCATTTCATCAAAAGTGACAAAAATTGAATGAAAATCAATTCATGCACAAAATGTAAGTAATGTCACGTGAGCATCTTCCAACTGATTGAATATAAAGCATTGAAAAACGCATCGTTTTACTTTTTCCAATGAAAATTATTATTTATTGCATAGAAAACTGTGGCCCTTTTTCCATGTTTGTCAGGAAAGATCGAAAGTACACAACAAAAGGAAACGCTCTTGGTTTTATAGGGTGTAAGACCCTACACAGCGGTTTTCCCCAAGCCTGCCTTGATTGTTGTTGGCAAGCTGGAGTTATCTTGCAGTTCAAACAAACGTTGTTCTATATTTCGTGTGTAGTATCGGTGCCTCCCTCCCAGGTCGCCACCACCATTTTTAATACAAAAACAAAGTTTCTGATTAGTTTTTATATTTTCCCTGCTGAGCATGGATTGAAAGCTTTCGTTTGATGTATTGACAGTAACCAAAGGTCTTTTGATTCATAAATAAACAATATTTTTCCTTAGGGTGGCCAAAACTGGTACACTTACCCTATAAAAAATCGTTGAAAATTTTTTTCGACTTTCCTAGCCTAACACCTCCGATAACTCGTGAGTGAAATATTTCCAATATTTCACACCTCTCCCTCGCCACTCCTGGAGCCTCCTGAGTCCTTAACCGTAGCCTAAACGTCAAAATTAGCAAAACAAAAACGAGGTTTTTCTTACACAACTTTTAGTTAAGTGAATAGTTTTCAAAGAATCATACTTAAATCACTAAAATACCACCGCCGGTAAGATGGCTTCGATCCGGTTATTCACCGCCAGCCCGAGCAATCGAGTTTTCATGGGATACCTACGGTTTCCCCGTTTCTACGCGTCCCAAGCCACCAAAGGAACAGCTGAAGAGCCCTCTGCCGAATCCGATCTGCCGGTAACCTTTGTGGAAGATGAAGATCTACAAGCAGCCCGAGAGGCACGGATCGAGCAGCTTCGGAATAAATCTCGCCTGTTGCCACAGCATCGGAACATGCTCCACAACCAGCTACCTTACGAGCAGTCCCAATCGTGGATTCACGAAACCGTCAAGTACAAACGCATGATGTTGGGTCGATATGGACTGGAAGGAAGCAAGGTCGATCCACGTAAGTTTCCCTTAAGAGCCAGTTTGCGCGAAGGTTAACCTCCTTTGCAAGGGCTGGTAGCAGGTCTCAATGTAGGGACTTGGAACTCTATTTCAATGCAAATCTGTAAAGTCCTTTTTTTATAATGGAGGGTCTAGGAAGTTTCTTTTTCAACCAAAACTTTGGAAAGTCACTATCTATTCTAGAGGCTGTAAAGAAACCTTCATGGACTCTTAATTATTCTACATGAAATCCTTTTTAGACTCCCTGAGAAAAAGCTAAAGGAATTCTAGTGATAAATCCAAAGCCAGAGATTTCTTCTGAAATACTTTTGAGAGCTCCCCTAGAGATTTCTCACATACTCATCCACAAATTCCTCCAATGATTTTTTTAAAGGAATATTCAAAGGAATTTATCTAAATTTTTCCAGGAAATTCAACGAAACTATATCCTGATTATTAATGTCCTTTATTAGAGCATTTTCTGAACCTAGATTGTTGTTTGTTAAAACAGGGAAAAACCTGGAAATATCAGAGAATTTCATTTTTATAAACGATTTGATTTTTGTAAATTTAATTTGATCATTAATCGCTCAATTAATCATTGATTTAATTCTGCTAATACATGATTATCACAGGTGTTTGCTTTCCCACAAAACAAGAAAGGCTCGAAAAAACCGAATACGAACGCGTGGCTTACCGAAACACCCTCCAGGAGATGATGGCCGAGAACAAGAAATCGAAGGAAGAGAAGGACACTCGGATCCGGGCTCGTGAAGACGACGTAGCCAAAAAGATGGAAAAACTGGACAAATGGGTGGCTGATTTGAATGCCAGAATCGCCAAGAAGGAAGCCGAAGCCCGCGCAGCCAAGGAACGAAAGGATCGTTTGGTGGAGGAAGTGCGACGCCACTTTGGATTCCGGATTGACCCACGGGACGAACGATTCCAGGAGATGTTGGCCCAGAAGGAGAAGGCAGATCGCAAGAAGGTCAAGGAAGCCAAGAGGAAGGAGAAGGAGGTCAAGATGATGGAGAAGCTGAAGAAGCGGACGGCCGATCTGGAAGATGGTGAAGGCAAAGCTTCGACAGAAGACGCTGAGGAAGTCGAGAAAAAGTAAGAAGAGTATTGTTCAATGTCAAGTGTAGCGAATCATGTTTTATTAGATGGGAAGAGAATTGCTACTAATAAATTAAAATATGATAAAGCGCGTTGATTTTTTATTTGGCTTTAACGCTGTCCTCCCGCGGCTTCTGGATTAGTGGCTCCAGAAATAAGAACCAGAATTGCAACTGGAACGATGTACATCCACTGAAATGCAAAGATAATGTTTAACCAGAATTGAACATTGAATCGTCACCTGACACTTACATATTTTGCAAAGAAACCTCGATTATCTTTGGTTTCACCACGCTCCCGAGCTTCCCGCTCGCGTTCCATCTTCTGAATGAAGCTAGCAGTGTCCGGAATCGGAGCGCTTTCCATCGGTTTCACATAAACGTCGGTGTTGAAATCGTCCAGTGCCTCAAAATCCCGAGCGGTCAAGTCGCGGCAGTTATCCGTATTGCCGTTGTTCACCGACTGCGTGACCGCAGTAACCGATCCAGCGTGATCCAACGATACCCACAGCACATCTGCCAGCTGGGATTTGGCCAGCGCACACTAAAAACGTGAAAAATGTAGAATTACCACTCCTACAAAGTTAAATGACCATTAGCCTGGGACAGTTATATGGAACATATGAATTCTCGCTGCAGTTTATTTTTCTAATTCTATTATGGACCCATAACAACTGTGCAAAATTTCAACTGGATCGGTAAAGCTATAATTAAGCGCTACCGGTTCAAAATTTGTATGGGTTTTACTATCGGAAAACTTATTTTTACAAAGAAAAATCGCCAAAGTCATCCTTTGACCTCTGGACAAAAAAAAATCTGATTGCAGACCCCAATGAAATTTTGCGATCAGTTGACTAGATTGTTTTTTAGTTCAAATTATTGATAATTGTTACTGGAATATGTATGTGTAATTTTATACACACTTTACACCAAATCCGTCAAAAGAATTGTTTCAAAAGGCCTTCCGCTGATTGTGGGCAGTGATGCCATTGCAGGTATCATTTGAGAGCCTCCAGTCTGATGGAATATGTAAGTAGTACAGATCTTGGATTACTTAACATAGGCAATCGCCCAACCTTCATGGTATCTGCTAGAGAATAAGTGTTAGACATAACGCTCTGCTCGAATAGAATCAGTCACGAGTTGACGAATTGGCATGTATCAGATGAGGAATCATTATCTGACCATCGCTACATCTTTGAACATTCGAATGTAACTGTGCAGACTTTGCGTTATAGGAATCCCCGCTCAACAAACTGGGAACTGCGACCAAATTTCATGGATATGTTATGTCCCATACTAATGACCTTCAAGAACACCTACCGCCTTGGACGAAGTCAAAAACTTGGACCGGGTTCCATCGGCTTCCAGAACGTGAGCCTCCAACCTGTACAGTCGATTCTCTTCCGCCAGCTTGCGGAGTTGGTTCCGCTCGTGAACCGTAAGTGGTTCCTGCGATACGGCCGATGCCCCGCTATTCAGACTGGTAATAGTAACATTTCCGCGGCTGGTAAACTTTTGCGGTTCGTGGACATCCAGCGCGTGGTACAACTCGATATTGAGCCATCCATCGTACTCAAGATGAGACTGGTGGGTAGAAGAAAACCTCTTATTTGTGGAAGATTACTTATCAACAATTGTTACCTACCGCCTGAATCACTAAGACTAGACTGCACAGTACTGTGAACAGTATTCTTTGAACCATTGTTGGATAATTTATTGAAAACTAATTGCTTTTTTAGGAGCAACTTCTTCAGAATAAAATTATTGATTAGAAAATTCAGCAAATCGGCTGATTTTGTTGACGTTTCGTGAGTGACATTTCAACTTTCGTTCATCTGTCAGATGAAATATTTCTCACTCACAAAGTGGAAGCAATGGCATGTTTCCTCTCGTATCGAGTATTGTTTCATTTACAATAATTGAATTTGGCTATTGTCGAATTCGTTTTTGAACCCAGGTTGGAACTGGCGCAACCCGTTCTGAATCACAGTTTCAACCCCAACCCGATTCAGGTTCGACCGGACTACAATTTGTTTGACGTTTGTTTGTTTATGTGTTGATCACCGACCCAGTTCCTAAAAACGAAAACGACATATGTTTGGACCTGGGAGGGAGAAACCAATACAAAATTTCTGTACGTCATGAGCCTATGCATGCTATAAAACGTTTGACTTTTACTGTGCGCCCTGTTTTCAAGTTGCCCGTGAGAGAGAGCGAGACAGCACCAACACACGGCGCACAGTAAAAGTCATGAGAACAAAAGAATTTATGGCACGTACAGAGGCTCATAGTGAGCCGGGATTCCGCTGTCACGAACTGTCACTGTGAGCCCAGATCTCAAACATTGGACTAACATGGAAAAAGCGCGTAACTGATTAAAACACATTTTCGCATTTCATCAAAAGTGACAAAAATCGAATGAAAATCAATTCATGCACACAATGTAAGTAATGTCACGTGAGCACCTTTCAATCGGATTGAATATAAAGCATTGAAAAACGCATCGTTTTACTTTTCCAATAAAAATGAATATTTAGTGCATAGAAAACTGTGGCCCTTTTTCCATGTTTGTCAGGAAAAAACGATAATACACAACAAAATAAAACTAGCGATTTTCCCCAAGCCTGCCTTGATTGTTGTTGGCAAGCTGGAGTTATCTTGCAGTTCAAACAAACATTGTTCTATATTTCGTGTGTATTATCGATGCCTCACTCCCAGGTTTGGACATTGAAAACCTATCAGAAAAGTTCCTTTCGTCATACGGTCTCCAACCCGTACCTTCGAATGTTATCAAATTTGTGAAAGCGTTGGAATAACCCGGTGTTGGAAATAAAATATTCTGTGAAACCGGCAACACGGGCTGACGATGCAAAAGCGGAATAGTATAAAATATCATTGTTGGTAGGAGGTCTATTTGAAGACAGCGCGAGATAAAATACCAAAATGTATGTATATAATAAGTTAGATTTAAAATATATTTAAGTAAAATAAATTGAATTTCAGCATTGAAGCTGCTATTGAGAATGCTGCTCTCAGTCTTTGGTTTATCGCGGCAAATGTGACTTCCTCCCCAACAAACTTCAATGATTTTGCGGAATCATTTGCAGTAGTAAGAGCACAATGGACCCGCGGCTTCAGCAAATAGAAGCAGAAGGCAACCTATGGCGGAAATATTGTGATGATGAAGAACGGCGCATCGATGAAGAATATGAGCGTCGGCTTGCTGAAATCGATGCAGAATACGAGGAAGCTGCTAGGAAAATTCGACAGAAATTCTCCCAAAAGACGGATGCAGTGAAAAGGCAGTTTTGTGAAGTTAATTCATTCACAAAACCTTCCACACAACTCGCCTGTACTTCTGAACAACAAAGCAGTGCACCTATCCCTCATCGACGAACATCAGCACGTCATTCAAGTTCAATCGCGGCATCTGTAGAGGTGCACATTAACGATATAAGATCGTCACAGGTGGTACAATCAGCTGTTCCACAAAATGTGTTAACAGTGTCTAGTGGTCAGAATAAAGTTTGCCATCTCGAGAACACGGATCCTAAAACTGTAAATATGCCCAAACTATACATGGCAGGAAAGTATGCATTTGAAAGGCAGCCAACCATCCAATTTCTATTATGTGAAATAATTATCAAATGTGAAGTCTGTGGAACAGTGGCGTTAACAACAGATAGAGCAACAACAACGAAAACGTACATCGAGATCTTCGATCCCGGGGGAGCGTTTGTTTTTTTTCTCTCAGCTCAGTTCGATAGCTACACGCGTTGCGACGATTGTTTTTTGCCATTCTGAGTGATCAATCATATCGTTCAATTGTTGTCATTCCATGTGAATGTGGCAATCAAATGGTCAGACCTGTTACCTGTTTCACGGGTGGGAGAATGTTGGAAATAAAATATTCTGTGAAACCGGCAACACGGGCTGACGATGCAAAAGCGGAATAGTATAAAATATCATTGTTGGTAGGAGGTCTATTTGAAGACAGCGCGAGATAAAATACCAAAATGTATGTATATAATAAGTTAGATTTAAAATATATTTAAGTAAAATAAATTGAATTTCAGCATTGAAGCTGCTATTGAGAATGCTGCTCTCAGTCTTTGGTTTATCGCGGCAAATGTGACTTCCTCCCCAACACCCGGAATTGTTTCTGGAGAAGGATTGGGAAGAGTGTATGATCAAGTCCTATATGTTCAGTTTGTACGTGGACTAAGGGCTTGTTCTACCCGTAATGCGGGTAAGGACTGTTCATTTTATAAAGTGGACACTTTGTTTATGCTATATCTTTTTTATTTATTGATAAAATCGTAATCGGTTCTCTGTGTATCGTTGACCTATTATTCTAAAATGCTATGAAAATATAAAATCTTTGAAAATGCTTTTGGTTGAAGAGCTAAATAGTTTTTCAAAAAACTCTTAAAAAAAGCTGTCCGTCAAAGTTTAACATTATTTTTCGCAAAACAAAAATCCTTATTTTTATGAACAAATTGTATGTTTGTATCCTTTACTATTCTACTAAAGGTAAAGCTTTAAAAATATCAATTATTGTCGCACCGCCACCAAACCGGATCGCGCCAGTGAGACTCGCGACGCGCCTCAACTCGCGCGATTTTGAAATCAGTTTTTTAGTGTGGCGCTGCATTCTTACGATTTTTATGAACACAGCGCACTATTCACATATTAGCTGCGACGCACGGAGCCCGAGAAAACAATAATTATAAATAAATGTTGGTCTTGATTTCTACCGGATACATAATATATTCCACCATTCTATGACATTAGGTAACTTTAGTGATTTACCCATTTATGGCCAAATTTGCTGATACACCATCCTTTCACTCCCAGCAAACGAGAAAAGTAAAAAGCGTGTTCAAAACTAGTTTGGATTACTAAAGAAACTATATTAGTATAAACGAAAGCTAAATCGTGAGATTAAACTACAGTCTTAAGCACAGACAAACAGACGTAACACTTAGAACAAATCCTGATCAAAATCATAGTCACGATGACATGTACGCCCAATGCTAAAATCGGTGTGTTTGGCCGATGGACCAACAGATGGCGGTAGTGTGTAAACGTCAAACGCGAACAAAAACGATGCGAGCGCTGCGGGTGGTGGATTGGCCACCTACCATATATTTGAATCGGCCGTTAAAAAGGTGGTCGATAGACATCGATGAGAGTGTGACGTCTGTTTGTCTGTGGTCTTAAGTATACATTTTACTGTTTATGGTAGTTTTACTAAAAAGTCTCATACTTTTAAAATCATGTACGCATATTTATCGATCTACAGCAAATTGTAAACAGTTTTCTCCGAATTTTTCAATTGGTAATCTCAGAATAACATATTATGAAAATAATATGTGGAAAATATAATCGATTTTATTACAGCAGTGTTGCCAATTTTGATGATAGTCAATGTACTTTGATAGGTCTTCTAAGAATAAAACAATTGTGTTTCTGTTGTGCTTTGAATGTGACGTGGGGACTTATTAAGTAACTCTATGAAGGCGTAAGTTATTTTTCATATTAATACTATATTAGGACTTCCGTCAGGACGTACTTTTACACAACAAATTCTACTCATATCAATTCCCATCAAATTTAAAACAAAAAATCTTAAAAAATATACGGGAAAATTGATTTTATATTATCTGTAAAATTGTTGCTCCAAAAATAACTTGATTTTTTCCATCAGGCTTCTGATTGATGATGCTTTCGAAGAACAAGCCTTTTTTGAAAATAGAAAATATAAATTATCGAATTTTTCAGCCAATTTCTTACAATCATTGATTTTGATAACCTCAAAAAATCGACCGATCTAATCGTTGTTCCATATTCGTGTGAAATTTAATTATTTTGGAGAATTTTTATTATCATAACATTGTACAATACTAGTCGAACGATGTGCAAAAAACCGATTGAAATTTCATTGATTAATAAGAAAGATACAGCATGCACAAGGTGTCCACTTTATAAAATAAACAGTCCTTAGATCACCTTTTCGTGGTGCGTTACGGGGTAACCCAAGTAACATTAGTAGCTGAACAACAGTTTATTTAACTGATATAAGCTTAAGAGTGATTTGTTCAGCTCTTGTTCAGCAAAAATGTTTGTTGGGAAGATCTACCATTTGAACCCTAGTCTCATCTTGTTTGTCGGGCTAGGGTAATATGTTCTGGTAATTCAAGGATTCGCGGTACAAAGTCCTTGCTACTGGCAACAGTTTCTGAAAATTAATCTATTTTACCTAGCAGATGGTTAAAAAGACAATTTACACCGTCTTCAGCACATAGGCTGCACAGACTGAACGATCACTAACATTAGGCAACGGACAACACGAAACACCCAGTAGCCCAGCGATGAATTTTTCGTTTGACGAAAAGTTTTCACCGACTGGAGCGGGAATCGAACCCACACCCCGTGGCACAATACGCCTAGACGACTGACGCCACTAACCGCAAGGCCACGAAGCCCGGAGTTGGTCAGTCCCGAGACTACACTTGAAGTTCGGATAAAAATCATGAGTATTAACTCAACAAGGACTGTAAGTACTGGTAATTCAAGGACTCACGTGAATTCTGATTATTAAACAAATTTTATAGCTTGATTCGGTTTTGCTGCTAGCATAAAGCCCCTTTTTTCTAGTATTTTTCTGGGACTAAACTAAAAGCGAAACAAGGATGGGACTAGAGTTCCGTTGCATGGCCAAATATCAGTAGTACCGATTTGGTTTCTCAGAAATTTAATCGATTATGTTTGCTAAGGGGCGCGCCTTCGCTGAGATGTAAATTTCTATGAAGGGTGTAAATAGCGAGATCTTTTCATCATAGTCGATTTGTATCAATATCTGAGGAATCAAAACAAGAACTGTACAGAAATCGATGATTTATTACCTATCAATGGAAATGGAGTAATGCGACATGCACTATACACTAAGGATACGGGTAATGCCACAATAGATCTTAATACTGGTCGCAGTGGCGCATCCGAACAGAGAGAAAAAAAAAATTTCATAACGCTGAAAGGGTTGGGTGGGTATCCTCACGATGTTACGGCTCATACAGATTTTGTAGAATATCCATATAAAAAGCGCAACAAGGGGGTGGGTGGGTGTCAAGGATGGTAATTTTCGGCGTTATGAAAAATATGAATGAACCCTAATTTGTAGCATTTTATTGTAAATATTGTCGAGACATTTGAGACAGTTGAAAGAGACCAAAAATAAATCATAAGTTCAAACAGCACAAGCTCAGAGGTGACTACGATGATTTTGATGGAAAATTTTCTGATAAATGGACCTGGATTTTCCAGGGATCAATTTTTTTCTTGCAATGCGTAATAATGAGAGCACCAGTACTTACACATTGAGGATGCTACTGATCCCGAGTAGCGTCTGTTAGTTCCCTGTATAAATACAGCTGTTCTTGCAATAACGGAAAAGCATCTGCAGGCGGTCAATCATGCTCATGCTCATGGAACATGAGTGAAACATTAGTTTGTGTCATTTTACCTCACTACACCTTTTGAACATAATACAAACAACGCGTTGCGTTGGTTTGAATAAAAGTATCATTTACTATAAAGCTTCTGATATTTAGCTTCAGTAATTTCAAGTAATGAAAATAATGTCAGATTTAATATTGGGTCTTTCACGAGTGATTAGATTTCTGTGATTATTTTTACATCCCTCCAAGCATGATTTGGCTGTGAAATTTTCCCCCGATAAGACTCAACCAAAGACAAAATAAAGACGTAGGACTTCCATATAAAATGACTTTATTTTTGGGATCATGAAGTACTAGAATAGCAAACACAATACCTACATTTGTATCTGCCTTGCAAAGCTGAAATCTAATTCATCTCGCTACCCGCAAAATTCAAATCCGCGTTGCCATGTGATAATAAATAAACAATTGTTGATTCGCCGTCTGTTGCATCGACAGTTGCAAAACTCGGGACAAATTCAGCATCCCATCCCATACAGTGGTTTTCCTATACCGTTTCCCGAAGACAACGACAAGTAAGTTATCGCATTTATAAACTTCTTTATACATTACTTTATCTTCCGTTTATTTTTAGATTGACCGTTTGGAAAGAATTCTGTTATAAACACGGCACGATAGTCAAAGGAAAGCTAGAGCATCGTCGAATTTGTTCTCGGCATTTTAATGCATCATGCTTCAAGGATCCGTTTGTAATTTTTATTATATTACTGTTTGTCGATATATAAGAAATACACCACAATGAAATTGTTATTCATTATTGTAGTTTCAATTAAATTTGAAAATTCATTATTGTAGTTTCAATGGATAAATAACTGGATAAATAACTGGATTAATCACATTGGAGGGTCGAAAACAATGAACATCTAGTAGAAAATGGGATGGCAGGTCTAATCCTTTTTACTTCGGCAGGGAGTTTGAAATCTCGCTTTTTGCATACAACATTAGCGTGGTGCTTCTGGTGATGGTCAACCGCGGGACGACCGGAAGGTTGAATTTTCACAAGGAAATGTCCCCATAGAAACCACCCTCCTGTTATCATGAGCAGTAACATCGCAAAGCTGATATAAAATTAGGTGTTATGTTCAAATGTCAAACTTGGGTACCGGGGACCAAATGTAGTACTAGAAGTGGTACCCGTTGTGAGCCCGAGTCCTATGTCTCTATTTGTCTCTGACTCAACGATTATCATAGTACGATTTATTGCGCACAAATCACACAATTGAGCACAGCAAGAACTTTTTAACTAGGTGAACTAACTGGCCAACTATCAAAAAGCTGAAACAACCACAGGACTGAAACGGCTGTCATCCACGAACAACTGGAGTGAAGCCAAAAATTTGGTGCTGAAAAAGGTGCTGATTTGACAGCTCGTCCAAAAATACCGTTTTAGGCACAAGACACACTAGTTTTGGAATGCGACATTCATATTTTACTTATCATTTTGGTAATAAGTGCGTAGTACATTATCTGATTTTCTGTAACTGCTAAATAATTTGACCACACTTAATTAGGCACAATAATAAACGATTGTCAATAGAATGTATTTTTCTCATAGTGTAGAACTAGCCCTCGTGCGTTAAAATACACTCAAATAAAGTTTAAAAAAAAAAAAAAAATATTTTTCTCATACGACATTTGTCGCTTTCGCGCGGGGTTTGATGAGTGCAAAGCCAAAAATGTGTTTACTCGGAACTAGCGCCAAGAACTAGCGCTACCTTCAGGGGGTTTGAAACAACCTATTTTATGACATAGCTTGCTTGTATATGTTTGCACTGCGAAATTGTATGCGAGATTTTACTGTGATAATAAAAAAATCGGGGTGAGTCAAAATGGGTGCAGAAGTCGCAATTTTTTTAAAGATTTTCTTCTCGAATTTTGGGATTTATGAAGAAATTCTGGTATAGATTGGACTCGATTATCCGGAGTATTGATTTTTTTTGCACTCCGGATAATCGAATCCTCCGAATAATCGAATCACCGGAAAAAAATAAAATCTGTGATAAAAGAACCTATATTGCTATGTGCATTTGAAATGCAAATATCAAATGCGGGAACACCAAACGCGGTAAGATTTTTAACAAGGAAGGCAAAGTCAAAGATTAATTTTCTTTGCTAGGTTGGCGGTGATATGGATCATAGTTGCTAAGTATCCTTTGATAACTTTGTGTTACCGCGATTGAAGCACAGTTTGACTGGGTTTGCACGTTAAACGCAAACAGCAATATATTACGATTCTTTTGAAAATTCTCCGTTCTGCGGTAGCCGCTAAGTTTTACCGCAGCTGTCAAAGTTCTACCGCAGCCTTGAAAATCATTGTATCATTGAACGGAACCATCTAATCAAAGTATGCTGGTAAAGTCCCAAGCTTTGAACCGCGGCAGAAAACAACAGTCATTAGCGTGGTTTCCAAGGTATCATCGCAGCCGATCGATGATGCTTTGTGAAAATCAGTAACGTGACGGCTGCGGTAGCTTTCCGTAGAACGGAAAGTTATCTCTAAAATACCAATATTATAATTTTTCGTTGTTTTATTCATGTGATACAGTGACATAGCCAGAAGTTATTTCTAAGAACTAGGGGTCTAAAGGAGAAAACAAATTTTTTGACCAGCATACACAACAAAACCCTTTTTCAAACCCCCCCTTTCCTTACTACGTCCAAAACGGCGAAACTATTCATATTGTATATTGCAATACTAAATTATCTCATATTTATGCATAAAAACTAAAAAAATAAAAATATCAAAAAACATACTCCGGATAATCGAGTTGCTGGATAATCGAGTCTCCGGATAATCGAATCCAACCTGTATTCTGATAGACATTCTAGATTTGTTATAGTAATTCTCGAATAATTTAAGTTATTCCGTTACATTTTACTTCATCTTACATCACAATCTGGAATCTAAAAAATCTAGTAATTTCATAATTTTTAGTTGCCTTAATCTCAAGATCTCTCCATAGGATACAAATTTTTAACTAAAATTCCAAAATTCTCAGAAAAATCTTTGATGTCAAATCATTCTAAAATTCACTACAAATCGTGTCCATTTTCGATTACGCGATTGCGGGAATCCAGTAATATTCACACTTTCACACGATTTGTCGTGTGAAAAAGCGACAAATTTAGTATTCCCTTTATGCACTTCAACAGAAAAGTAATCGCCTATCTCGATGCGTGAGAAATTTCTTGCAAGAAATGCTCAAGAAAAGCATTTTTCTTTGATCGCAGTACGCAGTTGAAAAGGAATGTCATTTCAAATGCAGCTCACTGTACGAAATTTCTTGACCATTTCTTGAGCAGAAATTTTTACTTTTCTTGAGCGGAACAGCATACCTAGCTTTACTCGATATTCCGTATCTTGATATAGAGTTAGAGAACCATAGTAAAAGTTGGTATTCATGGCTAACTCGATGGTCCCTTAGATCGCAGTTGCACTGGTTTTGTGTTTTGAGGTTTATTCATAAATTTCATAACGCCAAAAACGACTACTTTCGACACCCACCCAACCCCTCGTAACGCTTTTTGTATGAACATTTTAAAAATTTTGTATGAATCGTAACAGCACGACGACACATACCTACCCCCTTCAGCGTTATGAAATTTGTGAATGAGCCTTAAGTCGATGGTCCCTTCAATATCGAGTAAAGCTAAGTATGCTGTTCCGCTCAAGAAAAGTAAAAATTTCTGCCCAAGAAATGGTCAAGAAATTTCGTACAGTGAGCTCCATTTGGATTGACATTTCTTTTCAACTGCGTACTGCGATCAAAGAAAAATGCTTTTCTTGAGCATTTCTTGCAAGAAATTTCTCACGCATCGAGATAGGCGATTACTTTACTGTTGAAGTGCATACTTCGCTTAAGGGAGAGATGACTGTATACGCTTAATCAATGTCAGAGTGTGTCTTACCATTTTCGGTGAGTTTTCGTTTTCGGCAATTTCCGATCGCACCGAAATATTTCATCCAAATTGAAGTACACAAATCACTGACCGTCACTGTAAAACGAACCTTTCTTCGCGTTCAACTGTCATCCTTACTTTGTTTACAAATCACACAAATTTCTCCGTCTCAGCTGCACTTAAAGTTACTGTTCGCGGGTTGCATTTAATCATAAAACTGCAGTTTGATGCAAGATGAAAGCAATCTAGAAGTATGTCAGTGTTCGTGTTAAGTGATAGAAGTGAGTGTGCATTGTAGAGCAAGTCCTCCCTTTGCTGTCAACGGCTCTTCATCTGCATCTATCAAAAACAATGACATCATCTTGAGACGAGACGACGTTTTGTCGGTCGGACGCGAATCGAATCGGAAATCATCCATCAAAAATCCCGTCATCGCCTTCGGATTAAGGAAAAGAAAGGTGACAAGCTTAAACCCGGCGATAATTGGACACGATCTTGAGGGAAAATTGCCATTGTCAATATCTTTGTGTATCGTATTGTTGTTGCATTTTGCGTCTACAAGTCAAACAAAGAGAAGAGGCGAATGTGAATAATAATTGGACGAAGGCGACAACCATAGGATAGATAGGGCTCCGGGAGGGACATCCGGAGAATGGCAACGACGGTAACGTCCGGAAGTAGCAGCAGTAGCACCGGTAGCAACGGGACCATCACCAACTATCACGACATTTACGTTCAACAGGTAAGAGATGATGCTGCGGGAGAAGACGTTTATTACGGTGAGGTCACGGCGAGATCAATTGGAATGGAATCGGTCGATGCGGGAAAGAAGGTTCGGATGGGTGTTTTGGAATTTGACCTTGGTGTCCTATATTTCTCAATTGATCAAGCGGTATCGTGACCGTTGGCAGGGCTGGTAGCAGGTCGCTTTTTATAGACTTGGTCCTTGACCTTGTGAAAAGTTTAAAACTAGTACCATGAAACTAACTAGTATCATGAAAAAGCCACACATTTTGATTTATTTAAAATTTTTGAAGTTGCGGAGGCGTATTCTTCACCCACCGTTCGAAAGTAAAGGGCTTTCGATGCTCGATAGCGCTGAGGAATCATACAGAATGATTTATTTTGTATGCTCTATGCTGGGTTATATTTCCCTGAGTCCTTAAGTGTCCGTAATATGAATCAAAACGGTAGGTTATAGTCAAAAAATATTTAATTTATAGAGGCTTCAGAGAAACCTTCAGAGACTGTTACACGATCATTAGCATTAAGCATTTCGCACAAATTCGTAGATGGATACGTTCCATAGGATACGTTCGGTAGACATTTTGGCCGACAAATGGTTAGTATTTACGCATTCAGAACAAACTCACCAAATTCCTTTTCCGAAAATCCGCTGCAATCTGTCGCTCCTCTAACAATGAACAATAGCGTGAGCCGTAACTTAATAGCACTGCCCATCAAAATGCGCGCACTGCAGTTTTTAATCCATCCCGAATCGAGCATCCACGAACCACATTCAATTTTTGAATCAACACGCACGGGAGATAAAAAAAAAACAAGTCACTCGAAACAAATTCAATTGATGATGCCACTACAGAGCACTCTCGAGCAAAACGCAAGCAAATCGAATAATAGTAAACAACAAAACTTCACAAAACATCTTCAGATATAATCTCCTATAAAAAAACACATCTTCTTCTCCTTCTTGGCATGACGTCCTCACTGAGACAGAGCCTGCTTCTCAGCTTAGTGTTCAATGAACACTTCCACAGTTATTAACTGAGAGCTTTCATTGCCAAAGTTGCCGACCGGGATTCGAACAAAAACACCATCAGCATGGCTTTGCTTGGTAGCCGTGGACTTTAACCACTCGGCTAAGGAAGGCCCCAAAAACACATCTATCACTTCCAAAAACATGTTTCCACAGAACATTTGCACGTGGCATAGCACCACCGAATCTAATTTTCACCAGCGGAATTGAAAAACAAAAGAACGCGGACGTGACACAAAATCCAAAACGCAGCCGCCCGCGCGCATGGCTTGCTGCGATTCAGAGAATGTTACACAATCATTATTCAGAAATTTCTTTTTCGATTCCTCGAGGAAAAGCTTCAGGAATTCTTCTAGAATAGTTTCGAGAACTCTTCCAGGCATCCCTCCAGAAATTCGTCTAGACTAAAATTCCACCAGAGATTTGTTTGCAGATAATGAAAAGAATTTACTCCAGGAAATCAAACGCAGTATTTTTTTGCAGGAATTACTCTAAAAACTTTCCTAGATTTCCTACATAGATTTTTTCGCTAATTTTTCCATCGATTTTCTCAGTGGTTACTCAAGTAGATCTTCCAAAAAATTCTACAGTTTTTACACGAAAATCCTCAAAGTTCCATCCTAGAGTTTTTGAAGAAATTCGTTGACGGCTATACGTTTGAGTGTTGGTTTTTCTTGTGTCAGAGTAGTAAGTGAACGTCTGTATTGCTCTCGTGTTCTTTTGTCAATGAGTTGTTGTATTGTTTGTCTTGTGTAACCGTTTAATTGTCCTGTTTCAAAAATGTAGTTAAGTTCCTTTCTTCTACCAGTTTCACTAAGGGGGATTGTTAGCATTCGTTGTAGGGTAAGTGTTCCCTTAGTTGTGGGTGTTCCTATAGTTGCGGTAGTGCCGTTTTCACTGATTTTATTACATTAGCCACAGAACCAACACTGCCAATCGACGTATTGGCTTGTTGATACACGGAATACTTGAAAAAAGCGTTGCTTTGAAAACTAAAAAAAATATCACTAAAATTGCTTAAACTTTTCTTACTGGTACCAATAGTTGCGGTAAAGTGTTCCTATAGTGGAGGATCCCATAAGAAAACCACGGATACCGCAATAATAGGAACTCAAATCAAAAATATACTAAACGAACAGTGTACCAATAGTTGAGGTATTATTTTGCACTGACATGCCGTGGATTACTGTGATGAAATCATTTTTCTCATTAAGTCAATGGTCGTTCCTTCCCGTTATAACATTAACATGTACACTAATTGTGCTTCTTGAATTTAGGTAGTTAAATGAAGTTCAATCGTGCTTAGTACCTCCACTATTGGTACATCTACCCTATCATGTAATTGAAGGAAGATATTTTGTGTTGGTGTGAGTGATTTGATGTATTTGGAATAATACGTTGAGTGTTAGTTGGTTTTCTATAGATTTCAAATGTGAGTTGTAGGAACTCAGTAAAAACACGTGTTGACTACTTGAATGTCGGTATCGAAAGAGAGCGTTTATTTCCCACCAGCTTGCTATGATTATAATTTATGATTCTTAGCTTGATACATCTCTTCCTTAGTTTCTATTGAAGAATCTATTTGTATATTATGAATTATTACATTTTGTATTTTTGACTACGTTACATAATTTTTAAGATACTCTGGTTTTCGATGATTTCTTGTTAATCTGTTTCGTATTGGACCTGAATTTGATAACTGGTTCTGATTAGACATTTTCGCGCTGTCGCTTTCAACGGTAGTCTTCGGTTTAGTACAAGATTTTTCCTAAATCGGAGACTTTACTGTGTTGTTCATTGGAGGGTCAGAAAGTTCCAGACTGCGGAATGGACTGTTAGAAATAAGGGTCTTTACATGATTAACATGCCTATCTAGCTCAACTTCTGTATCGAGATTCCTTAACGTAAGGCGGGTTCCGGTTTTCTTCACCACGATGTGAGGCTGAGGGTTGAAAGTCGGAGTGAGCTTATTTTGTTTAACCACATTTTTAATCAACACGCGATCACCGATATCGACTTTAGAGAGCTTTGCTTTCCGCTTCCGATCGCCATATTTCTTCCCTTTTTCTTTATTCTTGTCATCTATGCTGGTTACATTATCCTTTTTCTCCGATTCCTCTGTCAGTATGCCAGGTATTTTGCCTTTCAAATTTCTACCAAACATGAGTTTTACTGAAGCAATGTTTGTGACCGTATGCGGTGTATTCCGGAAAACCAGAAGAAAATCATAAAGGTCGTTCTTCCAGTCTCTTCCCATTGCTACGTTGATCTTGACTGTTTTCAGAAGAGTTCTGTTATGTCTCTCTACTAGTCCATTTTGAAACGGGGCGTATGGGACCGAATGCTTAAGAACAATACCAAAAGCAGTGCAAAAATGTACGAACTCGTCTGATGTAAAAGGTAGCCCATTGTCACACACAATTTCGTGAGGGTACCCAAATCTTGCAAATATTGTACGAAGTTTGAATATCGTAGATTTGGCAGTCATAGAAGTGATGATTTTAACTTCGGGATACCTTGAATAGTAATCAACAATTACCAACAAATGAATTCCTTTAGTCACTTCTGTGAAATCCAACGCCAGCTTTTTCCATGGTTTGTCAGGTAATGGGGACCTTACCATCGGTTCAGTAGCCGGTTTGGAAACTAAAAGGCATCCATTGCATGAACTGACGTATTCTTCTACCATAGAGTCCATTCGAACCCACCAGACTTTTTCTCTCAACCGCTTTTTCATAGCTGTGTTTCCCAAATGTGGCTCATGACCAAGTTTAAGTATCTTATCATATAGTTTTCGTGGAATGTTAATCTTCTTATTTTTCAGAACAATATCACCGTCACTAGAAAGATCATCAGCTATTGGTCTATATCGTGTAAGAGTGCTTGGCCAACGTCTTGGCGGATATGGCAGCCAACGCATCAATTTAGTCAGCTCTATGTATATCATGCTGAGTGGCTTCGATAATTACATCAAGTGAAATAGCAACCGGACATACATCGGTCGAGACTAAACGAATTACTCTCTCGCACTCTTCATCGTAATTTTCTGCATCACCAGATTCTCCTTGACACAATCACGAAAGAGTGTCTGCAATGTTCGTTTTGCCTGGTCGATAGAGAACTTTGTAGTCGTGGGACATCAATCGAATCTTCCACCGTTCGATTCTTGCTGAAGGTTTGATTCTATGGCCAAATATTGAAACCAAAGGTTTATGATCAGTGACTATCCAAAATGACATTCCATGTAGATAGTAATGGAACTTCTCTGGAGCCCATACTAATGCTAAAGCTTCTCTCTCTGTTTGAGCGTAGCGTCTTTCTACCTCAGATAGGGTCTTTGAGGCGTAACATATAATGTTAAACGTTCCATTTACAAATTTTTGGTACAGGACAGCACCCAACCCTACTGGACTCGCATCGGTTTCTACATACGTCTCTAGATTTGGGTTGAAAAACGCCAATGTTTCAGATTTGCTCATAATATCCTTCAATGTTTCAGAAGCTTCTTGATGTGAATCTTTCCATTCAAATGGTGTACCTTTCCTTGTTAATGCATTCAAAGGACTACTTATTGTTGAGAAGTTTGGTATATGCCGACTTACGAAGGTAGCTAACCCCAAAAAACTTCTAACTTCTTCGGCAGATTTTGGCATTCGAAATGTCTTTATGGCTTCTAATTTTCCAGGTGAGATTTTGATACCTTCAGCAGATAATTAATATCCAAGAAAATCTATCTCTGTAGCACATTCTACCGTCTTATTTTCGTTCAAAACAATACCATACTGCTTAAAACGATTCTTTACTAAAATCATTCTTAGTTTCAGTGATTCCTCATTCGGAGCATGAACCAGAACGTCGTCAATGAAAATTACCAACCATGGAAAATCTGCAAGTATGGTTTCCATACATTTCTGGAAAATTTCTGGTGCTGCCGACAATCCAAATACTAATCGTTTGTAACGCATTAGGCCCAAAGGCGATATAAAAGTTGTGATATATCGACAATCTTCTCGTAATAGAAGTTGGTGGAAAGCTTGCTTAATATCAAGTTTTCCAAAAACTGTACTGCCCCTTAATTTAGCCATCATTTGTTCCATTGTAGGAAGGGGATGAACTTCTCTTACAACGGCTTTGTTGGCTTCACGAAGGTCAATAATAATGCGCACATCATTCAAACTTTTCCGCTTGACGAGCATTGGCGATATCCATTCTGATGCCTCATAAACTCGTTCAATTACATCTTGACGTTCCAACTCCTTTAGTTTCAGAATAGTAACTTCTTCTAAAGGAATTGGGATACGGCTATAACTCTGACGAACAGGGGGTACGGTTTTATCTATTTTAATGCTTGCACTCATATCTGCATAATGAATTTACAATATAATAATCTATCCTATTTTTAAATTAATTACATATTCTTACCTTTGATAATCGGGAAAATCTCTTCACTCACCGATCTCAGAAATTTACCTACACCGAGCTTTTCTGCGCTACGTCCGCAAAGTAGCGAATGCTTACCATCCTGAATCACAAACAATGTGGTTCTTAAAGATTTATCTGCTGTTTTCAACATCGCGTCGACTTCTCCTAGAATGGTCAGCTTGAAAAACCTTAGCGCTTCCCTTTCCAATAGCAAACGCCTCAAATCCAGTCCTTTTTAATGTGTTCCAATCTTCAATACTCAAAACGTCCTCGTCTGCCCCAGTATCCACGATAAACCGGAGCTGGACCCCACCTACGGAGACGACTGTTGTGCGCTTACCATTCAAATGGAATAACTCGCGTATTTCCGCTGTCTTGGTGACGTCATCAACTTCTCGTACAAACTTCGGCTTTTGTTCACGACGATCTTCCTGCATTTGTTCGTATGCTTGACGCTTTCTGCTGATTGGTTTCGAATGGTGTTGTAGAAACGGTTTCTTCATACCTCTGCAACAGCGCGCATAATGTCCCATTTTATTGCATCGGTTACAATGCGATCCACGAGCTGGACATTTTGAATCAGTAGGCAGGTGATTCCCCAAACAACGACTGCAGGACAGCCTGGGTTTCGCTTGTTTTACGGAATCGTCTATCACGTTTAGCTCGGAATTGTCGGTTAGATTGATGCGAAATTCTTGAACCTAATATTTTTTTTTTAAATTTGTGAAAAATAACCAAATTATTAATATATACCTGCTTATTGACGGTTTCATGCGTGCGACCAATTTTCAACATTTCGTCTAAAGTACTGTTGACCTCCAAATACTTAGATCGCAGTTTGTCATCCGTTTGAGTTGCGTAAATTGTTTGGTCCATTATCATTCCCTCAATTTGGTCACCATAACTGCAAACGGCAGCTTAAGCCCTTAATCGTATAACAAACTGATCCAGCTTCTCTTTAGTGTTGAAAGACTGGAATAACTTTATTCCCTATACTTGAATGCAGAAACGGACTAGAACTTCCGGAAAGTTCCCTACGTTTCTTCCAGGAATAAGACTGAGATTATTTGAACCTCCTATAATTCCTTTGAAACAGCGAACTGGAATCCCCTTCGCTTGTTCCTTCCGGTGGGCTGGAACTCGAGGTTCCCACACCGTTTGTGTTGCTCATGGAAATTAACTGGAATATTTTCGTATGAAAAATAGATTTTCCATTTTCTCGATGGATTTGACGATAGAAATAAATATCCCATTTTCAGTTAACTTCTTGCGTTCACGAATGTACTTTTTTCTCATTTAACCATCACACAAAATTGAATGCTATACTTTACCGATGTAACTTTTCCAAAATGGTACTGATGTCCTCGTTTGACTTCCGCCGATGCTCCAGAAAAAAAAATCCAATCACTCGTATGCCAATGTAGGAACTCAGTAGAAACACGTGTTGACTACTTGAATGTCGGTATCGAAAGAGAGCGTTTATTTCTCACCAGCTTGCTATGATTATAATTTATGATTCTCATTCTCTCGGGCTACTACCCGATCACGCGCCTCTGCATAATCATCACTATAAAAGCTGTTCCCAGCTCGTGTGTGTTGCCGCAGCTCTGGTAAATGTTCGCACCATTGATCCCTTCCAACATACTTCCTGCAACGCTACGATGCCGTATCCGTGGTCCTTCAGCACGTCGGCGAGTATGCGTGTGCTCCCGATGAAGTTGAGAGATTTACAGTTCCACGTACCAAGCTTCCAATCGCCAGTCCCTTTACGTAGCTGTGGTCTTCGTCGATTGTCCTGGTTCGTATCCTCTCGTTAATTACGTTAATATATTACGGACACTTAAGGCCTCAGTGAAGTATAACTCATCAGAAAGCATATTAAATGAATCATTCTGTATGATTCCTCCGCATTATCGATCCTTCAAAACAATTAACTTTCGAATGGTGGATGAAGATTTTGATTCCGCAACATGAATAATTTTAAGTAAATAGAAATGTGTGGACTTTTCATGATTCTTATTCCGGACGCATCCGTACTTTTGCCTCATATTCCGGACTATTTGATTCGAATTACGGACAGCTCATGAAAATCATAGATAGAAAAGTCAAATAATTAATTGATATCTGTAAACCACTAAAAAAGCGTCTAAGGCAGCTGAGCAATATAAATTTTCATAGATATCTATGGAAAATGTTGACTAAAACGAGCCTCAAAAGTGGGAACTTTGGAAAGGCAAAAATTAAAACATTTCGTGTGAAATGTTTCCCATACAAAGTACAGTGTCCGGAATTTGAAGCTGTCCGTAATATGAATCAAAACGGTATTCGTTGCTTGATTTTTTACGGCTGGCTTGCAGATCCTGACATCAATTCCCTAGTTTTCCAGTGGACCATTCCCCCTAAATGTTCGGAGGGCTATAGGAGTTGCTGGACAGGAAGCTAAGGAGCACACAAAAGATCTAATTTATTCCTTCAGGTACGCGAGGTACCAATGGTGCGCCATGCCCAGCATTTGCCAAACAAATGACTAGGCTTATCCTTATTAAAACTCCAGGTTGAATTTTATAAGATATCTTGAATCAAATTCTTGGTGGAACACGTCATCATAAATATACTAATGAATAAAACTGAAGTTAAACCTGTTTGGTCTCATCTGGCCACTTTTTGGTTTCTGTTTGGCGTCTAAAGTTCCTTTTTAAAACACTCAGTCGCTACCAGCCCTGCGTCAAGAATTGCATAAGTACACTCAAAATAATCTAAACGTCATTGTTACGTGAAAACATACGTGGTTTTTTTCCATCGCACTTTCCACGTAGCTCTTACGTTAATCATAGGTAGCCCAGAATGAACGCATGAACTTTTGAACTTCGTCCATTCCACCGGCGCTACACGTAAGAGCTACGTGGATTTTCCGGTAGCCTTTACGAAGCGTTTTAATAGGACCTAGATGGTTTTGCATTAAATTTAACTGGAATAAAGACCAAACTTATCTCTAATGGGCTTTGGAAGAAAACTAATTCCCAATTGGAAAATGTAAACAGACCTAAAAGATTGTGATATTTTTATATTCAATCTGAGCATTGTGAATCCTGTTTCCCAAATGTTGTGAGTTTGTTCTGTCTTGTTGTAGCCTTCGCCTTCGGCGTGCTATAATTGATAGAGGTTATAAATCAGGTATAAAATATGAAGTAATGCAGAGATTCTTCGGTATTCAAAGCATATTTACCTTGAAATCAATCTAACACAGGGTTTAAGGTTCAGCAGCTTCTGAAGTTCCTCAAAAATCAAGCGGGTGCCATCTTAGGATTTGCGCTCAACACCGAATGTACGTACAACATGCAGATGTCAAAATGAACTTAGGCACTTACGTGAATTTCACGTAAGTGCGATAGGTAACCTCAGTAACAATTACCGATTCACTATTTGATGGTTATGAATGGCTTAGTGATCTTTATCTTAGTAAGGTAAAGTGGAGGCAAAATGAATTTGGAATGATCTACGTGATTTTTCACGTAGCAATGACGTTTGGATTTTTTTGAGTGTAAAGTAGAATCAATCAATGATCAGATGTCTTTTCTTCTAGGGCGGTGTTAACAGAAACAGCAGCAGCAACAACGACGACAGTGAACTAGATAGGATAGAACAAATAATGAGTACAAATCCGACTCCTCCGCCTTCATACAATCAACTTCCTCCGACAGCAGCGACCACGACAGGGATCAACCAGAACAGTAGATTAGTAATTATCAGCAGCGAACGGTACCAGCTGCCAGGCCCCAGTAGTAGTAGCAGCAGCAGCAATATGACCGTTCACACCCCCGGGAACGTTATCATCGTCCACGGAAGCGGTGGGAATGGATTTACGTCCGGTTCCAGTCGTCGAGGTGATCCCCCTAGCTATGAGGATGCAATCAATCGTGAAGAACCGCCTCCGTCCTACGATTCGCTGTTCGGGCGGGTCCGCGAAGCGCACAAATCGTCCACCGGAATGATGGACTTCCTGAAGAACGTTGTGATACTGCTGCTGGGAACACGTAAGTATTGAATGTGTAAATTAGGTTGTTCCACACTTGGAGTCTCGGGATCGAAACCTTTCGAATAGATTAACGGCTGAGTTTTTCAAAACTAATTTCACATATTCCATGTCCTTACCCTCAAAGACAAAAAGGTTTCCAGGACTGTTCAAATCACTTCTAGAGCAATAAAACCAATACAGTTTTGTTGTTGAAACTGCATGAGAATCGTGTCAAATCTTATCACAAGTGAAGATCGCTTTTTAGAGATTGGTCACTATTTTTATACTTGTCTCTAAAAAATCTCCATTTATAACGGAAGGTCTTTGAAGTCTATTTTAACTTAAATGATTGTAAAGTCACTTTTTTTCTTGATCTTATTACGTGACTATTCAACAACCCCTTCGTGAATTTCTACTTGGATTCCTAGCAAGCTAGTGATTTCTCCCGAGATTTTTTCTAGAATACTGTCAGAGACTTCCCTATGGATCCCTCCAAAATATCTTCTAGAGTCTAGATATTCCTCCAAAAAATCCAGAAGAAATATTATATTATTTATCATTCGTTGCAGTGGGCTGCACAATCATTCTGGGCATTACGATCGTGATCCCGGTGTGTATGATCGTGTTCGGAGCCATCTATCTGTACGACTGCCCCCAGGGCGAGTACATCCCGGTATATCTGCTGGTCGGAGGAGGATTTGGAGTGCTCAAGCAATTGCTGCATCTGTCGACTCGCGTTCGTAGTCGCGAGGAACAGGCATTGGAACGCCTCAGGCAATCACCAACGCAAACGCTGATCAACTGCTTCATGCTGGGATGGTTCATCATCGGGTCTTTTTGGATCTATCGGATCTACGAACCGAACTACGATCCGGCCATGGGCAAGTACTGCAATAAGTCGTTGTATTTGTTCACGTTTTGGTTGATCACGTCGGTCTACATGACGCTGGGTATCGTCACTGTGGTTCTGTGTGGCGTGAGCATCATCAGCATCGCAATCCATCGGAGAACATAACAGTTGAATGCGCTGTTTGAGGTGTGAGTTGGCCGGACCTGAATGGACGGCTCACCAGGTGTACAGAGCGAAGACAAAGATTATACTGCTTTTGCAACAAGTTTTAAGAAGCTGTGTAGGCTTAACGATCGAGTTAGAGATATTTCAGCGTACTCCAAATTTTACTGTACTGGGAAACGATCTGATGAGCCAGTATTTTATTTTTTGCTTGGCTAACAAAACCATTGGATTTGATTGTGCCATCGTCTACTCGACCTACAGCTCTCTAGCCAGTAAGGATACATATTTACATTTGATTCTATAGAGTTCTATCAATCCGAGCAACTCGTGTAGACCAAGGAATGATACACAGATTTTTGTATATTGAATCGATCCATAGAAACGATTTAGGTATATATTAAGGATCTCCTCATGTGTAGTAGTACTACTGTGGTTTATATTTCACCAAAATAGATTTTTGTTGACAGGAAAACGTGATCCTTTTCAATCGATTCCCTCATCATAATTAGGCTTAAGGAAAGTTGCTAATAAGAATGTGCATCTATCGGCATAGTTGAACGATACACTTAAGAGAAATGAATCGATGTTTGCACTCATACATAGATTTTCGATGTTAGAATCTTCTTTGATTACGTCTGATTCAGCTCGTTCTCGAAAATTAATTTCAACAACAGCAGGTACATTTTATATGATTTCAAGTAATTACTGAAAAGCAAACACGTGTACTGTTTCAAAACACACATCATATTAGAACTATGCCGATTGGTTTGTACAAAACTTAGGTAAGTTATCCGCATTAAAGCATATCGTTAGGAATCCCTTTTCGGTTTTCTTCGTGGAAAACGAAGCGTGCGCTGGTTACGCCATTAAACATATTCATAATTTGCGAGAGAAGCACCACAGTACATACGTTTCGATTTGAGGCATTTGAATGTTAGTGTCAGTTTCTTTACCGTGCAGCTTTATATATTACCTAAGTTTATTTGTAATACAGAAATAAAAACCTTTCGAACGAAGCTAAAATTATAAAACACTCAACGTTTTTGACATTCACATTAAACCTGTATCCATTCGACGTAACGAGTTTTTACATTTGAAAGGTGCGCGACAAAGGATAACGCTGGTACCCCATACTGTACGTTACTTATTACAGTGCTAGCTGCAACAGAACAGTGAAAGGGCACCGATGAAGGTGGCAAAACTTATTTCCTTCGTATCTTTATATATTTATATTATAGCTCCTAAACAACTTTTTCCCAATACCAGTTACAGACGAGAATATATACCTTATCTGAACATTAAATTTAAACGTAGAGATTCCTGAGTAATCCGTTAACGTATATCACAAATCCGTATCATCGTACATCAGTTGTCACTAGTCGAAATGACTACGTGGACCAGTTCAGTACTTTCAGAACATGGTACAGGCCACAAAGCGTCATTTTGGCGGATCTGTGAGAAATTCTTTAAAATGCTTCTTTATCAATTACACTTATTTGTTTTAGAAAAAAATCCAAACGAATGAATTGTGCAAGTGTGGAACCTTAAACACAAATAAAACTGTCTATGGAAGGCCTAACAGTAAGCAGTGTGTTTTCTTTTGATTTTGTGTCATGCTTCCGGTAGGAGAGCGCAGGAATCAAGATCAATCGTGTCCGATTAGCGTTGTACAAGTGCGAAAAGATAGGTATTCGTGTTCAGCTGAGGATGGATTATCAACTGGTGAGCTCGTTGTTTGCTTCTTGTTTCAAATATCTATCTATCTATATAAATAAAAATGAAGTGGTGTTTGTATGTCACGAAATGGCTCACGTACGGGTCAACGTATTTGAATGATAATTGCTCCGTTTTGTTCCTCAAGGGTTCCGACGTGTTTGCATGTATAAAAATCCCAGGATATTCACCTGGAAAAGTAAGGAAAACGAGAATGAACGGAACTGTCATTTTGTATGGGACGATCCATAGCGGTTTTCAACAGCCTACTTGATGGCAAGACGAAGTTTGCCGGGACCACTAGTTTTTTAATATAAACATACCCTTCCTTTCTCGTCGTTACTAAATATAACCTTCGAAATAGTTCATTGACAATCTGGCCACTCCAATCAATGGAACCGAGAATCTCTACCTCCAACCATGTCTGCAAGTTTCTGATAAGTTTAACACCCGTATCATCCGATCTGAGGATCATTCCGATCAACATTTTGCGAGTTTTCGTCGTTTGATGATCCTAGAGCATACCTAGCACTTTATCGTCACCAGCTAAGTTTTTTAGGTATACCACTAACCCCACCGAAGCAGGGGAAGATACTACACAAAACCTGAGTCGAGTATCAAACTTGCAGTCTACCAAACATCCTATCGCGTATATCATTTCAACTGGTGAGCATTCTATCCATCCGTTTGCCACGTCGGCTGATGTCTCAACATCGTACAAGGTACGGTACCACTTTGCCGCACTTCCTATTTCACCAGGTGAGTTATATAGTGGTCTATGTCTTGTCGAAGCAGGGAAGGATGCTGCACCAAATTTGATGAGATGTCTAAATTTCCAGTAACGCCACGGTACAACAAACTGCTGCATTGATCAAACAGACAAAGCGGTGCGTGAATCATCATCCAACGATCACAACATCATATTGTCGCACCGCCACCAAACCGGATCGCTCCAGTGAGACTCGCGACGCGCCTCAACTCGCTGCATTTTGAAATCAGTTATTTAGTGTGGCGCTGCATTCTCACGATTTTTATGAACACAGCGCACTATTCACATATTAGCTGCGACGCACTGGGCCCGAGAAAACAATAATCATAAATAAATGTTGGTCTTGATTTCTACCGCATACCGTTTTGACCCATATTCCGAACACTTAAGGCCAACAGTGACTTCAAATGCATCTGATAGGCATCAATTAGCTGATATTTGTAAAAAATTCCATTTCTTCGCAAAGTCTAACTGTTAGCTGTTGGTTGTGACGATAAAATTATTTATTTTAGCTTGTTTAGTATTGTTTTTACGTAAAAGTATGGAACATCATTTTAATTCAAATGCCGAACACTGTGTTCATTCTGTCTCATATTCCGAACACCTTGATTCAAATTCCGAACAGCACGAATAAATCGTATTCAAACAAAAAAAATCGCAAGTAAATTTATCTGAGTTAGTTTTACTGGTCTCGAACTAGAGAATCAGCACTACTTTAGAGGTATGAAATAAATTGGAAGACGTTAAAATTGAATTGCAATTGACTGCCATTTCATTGTAGTTTGATGACATATTTCAGCGAAACATTTCAACCACATCGCCATACAAAAACGAGTGTTCGGAATATGAGTCTGCTCGGAATTTGAGACAAAACGGTACATAATATTACCAATCGAAACCATCAATGATCAGAACAGTTTCAACGATAAGAAGCAGTCTTCCCATGAACCGAACCGATGTACAACTTCGGCTTGAACCTTGCAACTTGTGTTCAACCGCAAACGCGCTTCGTCTCTGTACCAGTGTATCAAGCCGAACCCGGTACATATGTACTTCGGTTCAAACTTTGGTTCAAACTTGGGTTCAAATAATGGCACAAAGCAGGCAGACAGGGAACGGTTCAAATCCACGCGGATATATTTCTACGATCATATATGGAACTTCTTGGTTCAAATCGCAAGACCCTTGAGGCTTGAATAAATGTTTCATTTAAGCAGATCGACTAAGATTAATACTTTAAATAACATTTGGCAGTAACTTTATGAAAAAAACAAGGATCTCTTACGACATTTCAGCAATATGGTTGACACTCTTTATAATGACATTTTTCAATAACAAGTGTGTTTCACTCATACTCGATAACGAAATTGACTCAATATTGTTTGGTGAACAGATCATCGTGGTTAATTTATATAGCAATAAGTTTTGTTGTATAAAAGTTATTATAAAATGAGTGCGAAGCTACGAAAATCACTCAGCCTGCAATGAAAATTAGATATTATAAAAAATTTCGACGCAGGTGTTAAAACAAACAATTATCTGTGGAATATGTGTGCCGTAAAATACAATATCATCTATTATAAAAAAATAAAGATCATATTCTGGAAAAGGTAAAAATATTCTGCTAACATGTTATTTCGTTCGGTTCATCTAAAGAAATTGTGAACTTCAGGCTAGCAAATTTTCGCTCCACATGAAAAAGTCACGATCGCCCAAATTTACTTTGTTGGAAGAAGCGCTGATATTTTTTTGCCAACAAGCAATTGCTTGTAGAATTCCATTGTCCGGCAGAATTATAAAAGAGAAAGCAAGTGAATTGGCACGCAAGCTGAACCAGAATTCGTTTCAAGCAAGCGACGAATGGCTCCAAAAATTTGTTAAGAGGCATGATCTTTCGTACAAAGTAGCAAGCGGTGAGAGTGGAGCTGTTAATTCAAACGAGGCGGATTGTTTCAAAACTAAAACCCTACCTACGCTACTTGAAAAGTATAGTCCCAACAACATTTTCAACATGGATGAAACAGGTCTATTTTTCAAATGTGTGCCAAACAAAACATACTTTTTTAAAAATGAAAAAAAAATCAGTGGGGGTTGTGTACAAGACACGACCGCATGACGTTAACTACGCCATTTAATTTGCTGCATTTGTATTATAGTCAAATGTCATAATTGCAACCTTCCTTTAGTTATAATCCAGAATGTAATGGTTTGTGAATTTAGAAAATATATATGTTTAAAATAAAATT
This sequence comes from Aedes aegypti, assembly GCF_002204515.2. Taxonomy (NCBI): domain Eukaryota; kingdom Metazoa; phylum Arthropoda; class Insecta; order Diptera; family Culicidae; genus Aedes; species Aedes aegypti. Next base: position 130,825 of record NW_018734557.1, read on the forward strand.
TTGCGTTACGTAATATTTGAATCATTCCTTAACAATAGAAAATATATTGCATCCCAACGGCACAGCAGCAGCGTCCTCGGAAACATCCTCAAATTGCCGTATTGTCAATTATTCGTAATAAATCAATTATTGTATGCTGCTATGAGATGAATTAAGAAATTATAGCAAGTATATGGTAAACACATAAGGGAATATTACACAATTAACTCTTTAAAACACATTTGTTGGCTCTGGAAAGGGCCGATTGAATTGTTGAATTTGCGTAACACGGACACATTTTGACGGCGCACTGGTTGCAATCCTCCTCGCCCGATGAGATTTGCGGTGCGGATGACGATGTACGCTTCAACAAGCGGCTTTGGTCGATTTTCTTCAGCCATCTCGCACAAACTTGCCGCCGCTTGGTGATCGGACACACTTTGACGGCGCACTGGTTGCAATCCTCCTCGCCCGATGAGATTTGCGGTGCGGATGATGATGTGCGCTTCAACAAGCGGCTTTGGTCGATTTTCTTCAGCCATCTCGTACACACAGCTTGCCTCTGGTAGCGAGGAGCTGAGCAGGTTTGCAGGAGCTCTTACCAGCTCGAAAACGAAAACAGAATGAAACCGGATTGAACGAAGAAGGGATGCTTTATACCCTTAGAATAGCAGGTGATGCTCCTCCTTTCAAATTCTTCGTTTTCTTATCTGGGAAATAGGCTATATGAAACTGATGTCTGGGTAAGGGAATTACAAGATTAGCATTATGCTATTATTGCATCCCGACGGCACTGCAGCAGCGTCTTCGGAAACATCCTCAAATTGCCGTATTGTCAATTATTCGTAATAAATCAATTATTGTATGCTGCTTTGAGATGAATTAAGAAATTATAGCAAGTATGTGGTAAACACATTAGGGAATATTACACAATTAACTCTTTAAAACACATTTGTTGGCTCTGAAAAGTGCCGATTGAATTGTTGAATTTGCGTAACACGGACACACTTTGACGGCGCACTGGTAGAAATCCTCCTCGCCCGATGAGATTTGCGGTGGCGATGACGATGTGCGCTTCAACAAGCGGCTTCAGTCGTGGCGGCGTGTTGTTGTTCCATTCGCGTTCCATTGAAAACTGAGCTGAGAATGCGAATGGCACTCGAGACTTGCTCGCTGACCATGTTCACAGTCTGACGGCAAAAAGAAGAATGAGCGAAGAAGCAGGAATCGGTCTGCTTTTATAGTGCGAAGCGGAACGCAAAAGAAGCGTGGAAAACTGCTTGCACGTGATTGGTTGCGTAAGAAAGGGGTCGACATTTTCCAAATTTTCAATAGTTTATTGTTGATATTCAATAGTTTTCTCCATTCGAGAAAATTGCTGTATACATTTCCGACCGATTGGTGGAAAAATTTTTAAAATCTATAGATAAATGACTGAGTTATTAGCGTTCAAAATCATTCAAAATTTCGTGACGGTCGCAAAATTTTAGATTTTCAATTGACACCCAGTATATTGCCGTAAGACGTAGTTAACGTCAAAAAGTCATGGTTTCAAACATTCTAAAGAACGCATTACTGTTGTTGTTGCTACGAACATGGATCGATCTGAAAAATTGGAACTGCTCATAGGCTAAGAGCGCTAAGCCTAGATCCTTCAAAAATGTTAAAAATCTTACTGTGACTTACAGAAGTAACTCGAAATCTTGGATGGTGAGTCCAATTTTGGATGAGTGGGCATTAGCATTGGACTCAAAAATGAAATATGAAAGTCGTGAGATAATTTTGTATGTCGACAAGTGCCCAAGTCACCCAAAAATGCAAACTAAATTGAGAAACATTGAATTACACTTTATTCCTCCTAATATGACCTCGGTGCTCCAACGCCTCGATCTTGGCATAATCAAATGCCTCAATGTGCATTACCGCAATTCTTCTTCTTCTTTCTGGCGTTACGTCCCCACTGGGACAAAGCCTGCTTCTCAGCTTAGTGTTCTTATGAGCACTTCCACAGTTATTAACTGAGAGCTTACTATGCCAATGACCATTTTTGCATGCGTATATCGCGTGGCAGGTACGAAGATACTCTATGCCCTGGGAAGTCGAGAAAATTTCCAACCCGAAAAGATCCTCGACCGGTGGGATTCGAACCCACGACTCTCAGCTTGGTCTTGCTGAATAGCTGCGCGTTTACCGCTACGGCTATCTGGGCCCCGCAATAAATTAGTTATAAAACAACTTGATGCCATGGAAAAACAAGAAGATTATCAAGTAAACTTATTACAATGCATCAATATGCTAAGCGATGTATGGCACAACAATGTGAAGCAGTGTACTATAGTCAACTGCTTTGTCAAAGCTGGTTTCACATAACCCTCTATGATTATTCACATAGACGAGAATGATCTCAATGACGAAAATATAGATGGTCACAGCAGCTTTGAAAAACTTTCGGATTCTGGATTCGTAAGGTAATTTTAATAAGTATCTAAACATTTAGGTTAAAAATAAAATATTATATTTACAGATTTCGTTACTTTCGATGACGATATATGTTCAAGTGAACTATTGTCTAATGATGACATAATTCAAATAGTTCGTGGGGAATCATTAACAAGTTTCGCAAACAGCACAGACGAGGTAGCAGGAAGGAGCGACATTGAGTTAACCACTCCATCTGATGCCGACTTATCGAAAACTTTCTAAGTTATTTATTCAGGACTGATGACCAAGGAAGGCATTGAAAAAATTTATAACAACACATTTTTATAGCGACATCTGCCTATAACGACGGTCCTTTGTGATATCGTTATAACAAGCTTCGACTGTAGCTTTTTCAAAACATGTTTGATAAACTTAAATCAGTTCTGGATGAGAACAGGATAAATCCCATCTGTTCCTGGAGATTTGAAAGAAGCAAAACTATTGATTGCCCATTGAATCGATTCAGTAGTTACGATACTGCGAGCCGAAGCCAGAAACTCATAACTAGATGAAAATAAATTTGGTTCATCCGTCCACACAGCGGGGGAAGTGTGTACTGAACAAACATTCTAGAACTTCTTCATCAGAAGAAGTAAAGTCACCATTAGGTAAGCAAATTTCGTTCACTTGGAAATCCTTAGATTTTGGAAGGATTTTGTTCACCCGACTAACTTTACTCGAACTGGAATACATCTTTACAAAGGTTTTTCTAGCCGGATCGTTAAGCAGAACGAAGAGCCTTGCGAACCGACTTGAACGACTCTGATCCAGCTGAACGGCGTCTGTTCCAACTCCTGAGCCTAGTCAGATCGGAATTCCACCATGGGGTCCCTCTTGTAGTCTTCACAGACCGTAGAAGACATGCTTCTTCAAAAGCTTCCATGATGTAGGATGTGGTACTATCAACGGCATCGTCTAAATCACTTGGATTTTCAATGGACGGAGAATATCCATGAAATTTTGTCGCAACCAATTCAGTGTAGAGTTCCCAGTTTGTTGAGCGGAGATTCCTAAAACGCAAAGTCTGCGCAATTACATTTGTATGTTCCTTAGTAGATAACATGAAGGTTGGGCGATTGCCTATGTTAAGTAATATAAGATCAGTACTTCTTAAGTATTCCATCAGACTGGAGCCTCTTAAATTGATATCTGAGCTGACCCAGATGATGGGATGAGCATTGGCATCACTGCCTACAATCTGCGGAATGCCTTTTGTTACGCAGTATACGATAGCTCGTTTAAGTCATCCGTTGGTGATGGTTCATCATGTGGTAAATGTACCGAACAATAGACGTATTTCCTGTTGAGATCACCAACAGAAACATCGATTGTGACAGCACTTGCATCTCTGGTAGTCAACTCAGAAATGAGTGTAGCAACGATTGCTTTATTATCGAGCACGCATGCGCGGGGCTTGGAGCGCGAGTTTGCCATTTCAAGTTTGCTGAAAGTAGTTCCCCTTGCGAAAGTAAGGTTTTTGAATTAGCGCCACTTCGGCAGTAGCATTTTGCATGAGTTTGCAAAGATTGATCCTTGCTGTTCTTTTATGCTGAAGATTGATCTGAGCTAACCTAATCGTAGCCACTACCCAAACTAAATGGTATTATGTTTTTTTTTTCAATCTCAGCACACAAAAAAGACCAGCAGCGTAAAAACCAGATCGGCTCTGTAGTGATTGTCGAATAACTAAAAGGTGGGTTGCAAAAATCTAAATATAGACATTTTTTGTATAGAAAAAAGCATTAAATTAAATACTGTTGTAAACAACTACATATTACTTAAAACAATGCGATTTTCTTTCAAGTGAGGCACTCATATCTAATCGAGAATAATGATATCGAATATTTGTTTCTTAATTTATTTATTAAATACATTTCATCGAATCCACGGTTCACACTTAAATTACATGATTCATATGCATATGATACGTAAACTAACCCGATATTGGTATGAAATTACAATGCTCCCTTAAAATTAGATAGCACTAGAGTCTTGTTCGTAAATTATTAATTTATTTGACTTTTGATTAATATTTTATTGCAATATGATCAATTAAATTCATATGATACCATGATGATTGGAAAAAGATAACGAATTCTCGTTAGCACAAACGAAAATACTGCAATAAAATGATTTCAATTAAACACAATGATCATAATGTGGTGTGGTAGAATGTATTTTTGCATTGCCGTTCTAAGTTAAAAACTTTTAGTACGATCTTGTCTGATTTGGGTTACATTATTAAAACGATTATTGCCTCTTAACATACATAACAAGCATTCATTTCTTGTGTATTTTTCCTAATTCACATAACATCGAGAACACATTGGTAATACTAACACGCAACCTCTCCAAATAGGTATCGTAAGCTTTGCGCCAAATTGTCCATGTGTAATTTGCCTCGTCAGCTTTGTCATCACTTCTCAGCCTTTTTCAAAGTACCGCCAGCAGATAGTAAGCCATCACCATGGCGGGAACCATCGCAAAAGCCAGTCCCACACTGGCCACCCCAAGCAGCCCCGCATTCATCAGCAGTTCCTTGGACACCGCATCGTAACATCCATCCTTGAAGATCGTCAGCGAAGTCTGCAGCTCCTGGCAGGGTCGCTTCCGGCCACCGTAATCATCCTGGCAGCACGAGTCCGGAATCCGATCGCGCCAATCGACGAAACTTTCCACACCGCAGCACTGCAGCTCCTCTTGGGTCATGTCCCACGAAATGGTCATCATTCGGCGCCGACCATACAACGACATCGAGTCATAGAGGATTTCCCGGAACGATTCCGTGGCACGATCGCGGAAAATGTAGCCCAAAACGGTGCCCAGGAAGAGCACCACGAACAGCAGGAAAAAGATAAGAAAGTACTGAGAGAGGGAAGAGAGAAATCGTTAGTGACTATCGAAATCTAAGCATTTCTAGTAATGTTTGTACAATGACTCCATTGAATATTCGAATAGGACACTGTTTTCACATGCGGTTGACAATAAACTATCAAATGATATATTGAAATTAAAACACTTTATTTGCAATAAAGAACTTGAAACTACCGAGAACCAGAGCTACAGGTCCAAAGTCCTGTCAAAAGTGGATGGTTGTGATGGCTATGGCCTTGGTCATCATGTAAAGAACAAAAACGGATAATGGCAGCCTTTCTAACACGATGTAGGTAGTGCAACCCTGTCTAGGTGGCCTATCGAAGACTCTTCACCAACCAAGATTAGGCAAAAGTAGGGCAATCGAATTGATTTTAAGGCAACAGACCCGGCAACGAATACAGGACAACGATTGGAAAGTCGGATCTTGAAACGTGAGAATCTGCCCGTGTTGGGCTCCTTGATCGTGAACTGCGGAATGTCGGCGTGAAACTGGCAGCTATCCAGACAACCGGAGAACATGATTTCCAAGAGGTGGATCCCATCGCCAACAATTCATTCAAGTATCACATCTACTACAGCGGCGGCGACAGAGCAGAACGTGGGTTGACTTTATAGTGATTGGGAAGCAGATGGAAACCGGCAGGTGATCGAATCTGTGTGTTGAAAATAAAGGCCAAGTTTTTCAACTAAAGCCTGATCAGTATTTATGCGCTAACGAACGAAAAACCCGTTGACAAGGAGGATGAGTTGTATGAGAGTTTAGATAAGGCACGGAGAGTGCCCAAAAACAAAATGTCAAGACAGTCATCGGCGTTTCAAATTCGCAGATTGGGAAAGAGGGCTTCTTCAGACCCGTCATTGGAACGGAAAGCCTTCATCCCATTACCAACCCTATCCACGGAGCTGTGACAACAACGGCACGGGAAGTGACTGACACTGGTCAACGATGAAGACAAAACGACTGATTCGAGAGTGACAGACAGAAAAGGCAGCTCGAAAACAGCTGACCGACAAAACGGCGGTTCTTGCCAGGTAGTATGGGCGCTTTAAACAGTTGTTAAACGGTGAAAATCGAAATCTAGTAAGAAACAGGATGAATATGATGACGATCAAGCTGTGGACCCACTTACCATATAGGGGAACTTACGTATTCTCGGCAGTCTAAGCCGATGCCGCGCTTCTCGTGTGATTTTTTCGGACATCAGCAGACAAATTACGTATTTGTTTGTTTACATTTATGCGCTGATCAATCATCTATCGATTCACACCGACAGACTCGTTAAAAGCTTTTTGGAAACGTTTTTACAACGCTGCAAAAATCTCTTGTCAGTGTGACTATTGTTGGCAGCCTCATTCTGTTCGGCAGCTTTCCCATAAGAGCTGCAAACGAATCACTTCGGCAACTCCAAATCAGTCGCATTTTGAAGCGTGTTCATTTGAATTGCTGACATCTTTGGCGAAATTGTTTGTTCCGTCTCGGAAATCTCGTTAGCGGGTAGCTGATAGAACGAAGAATCATCTGAATGTTTTCATTGGTGTGTTTTGATAGTAAAATACTGCACTCAAGATAATGTCCTCATTTGATGCATGTGTCAACCCATATGGATTTTTGCAATGGGGGTTTGCATATGAAGGGTATGTGCGAAATCAATGGATTGTCGTCAATCTTTATTTCCATTGAAAGTATGATTATTTCATATCCAATCCATAACCCAGACACATACTTTACATGGGCGGCTTCAATGGAGTATATTGATTGGACAAATGATATTAATGAACGTTTTTGGTTTTCCTTGTTATATTCAATAATGATCAAAAATAAAGAAGAAAGGTTTATTGTATAGATTAATAGACATATTACAACAGCCTCAATATGCGATATGATAAAAAAAATAATTATAATAAGCGGGTGAAGCAGACGAACCAAAAATTTCTTGTTGAGGCAACTCGTTTTGGTCTTTATTCTCATCACATCTCTGTGGGCAGTGAGGTGGGTAGTTCATCAGTCGGTTATCGTCCTGGTTATCGTTTATTGCTGTAATATTCTCTGCATAAAAGTAGATTAAGTTATGACAATATCATAGAGTTGATTTTCAGCCATAATTACCTTACAATTCAAACAAAGTATCGCTGAACAAATGCAGCTTATTTAGATCACCACCGCGAAAACTTTTTTACGGACGCCATGTTTTTACACAATGTGCTTCAGAAGAATGTATACATTGCACATACTTTGAATACGTTTCAAATGGCGTATATGTGCTGCAAACGGAAGGTATTTATTACTATCATAGTGTGTATATGGCACATATAAAACTAATGATTTTGGAAATTTAAGCAACGTATGTGCAAATCCACATTAATTCAAGGGAGCCATTTTCTTGAGTGTGTGTATTTGGTGTTTGAAATTTGGTTGCCGATAATAGTCGCAAGGTGCCGAAGCCGTATGTCTCTCTACATAAAAGGTTAAAAAGGCTGTCAGCAATTTGGAGAACTGTAATGCTGCTGAGAAGGACGAGATCCCGGCCGACCACGATAGTGAGCAGTTTTACCAATCGATCTACTGAGTACTTCTGAAGGTATGGAAGGACGAAGAAATGACCACCAGCTGGTTGGATAGCATTATACGCCCAATTCAGTGAAAAGAAATAAGCTGTAGCAGATAATGTCTGAACATGGTTTTCCGGCGACACTAAATAGGCTGATATGTGCTACGCTGGATGGTTCGGAATCAAGTGTTCGGATCGCAGAATAGGTGTCAACCTCGTTCGTGACGTTAGACGGATCGAAGCAGAGAGACGCACTTTTGAATTTACTGTTCAACATTGGACTCGGGGGTGCTATTAGGAGATCTGGCATGCAGAGAAACGACATTATCATCACACGGTCGCACATGCTCCTTGTCTTTGCGGGTGATATGGACCTTATTGAAATCGATCACAGAAGGAGGACTTCGTACCTTTGAAGAAGGAGACAGCGAGGATAAGGGATTTTACACTAATTATGTCACGCTAAATTTCGAATTTTTCGACCCCCCCCCCTTATGTCATGTTTTTTGTATGAGTCTTTCGCAAATTTTGTAAGGCTTGTCACGCTTGGCTTGACCCCCCCCCTTGGAGCGTGACATAATTTGTGCATGACCCCTAAGCCTGACTATTAACTCTATCAAAAGGAAGAGCATGGCTACAGATAAAGATAGAGACAGGCTTGGTGATGTAGGTGCTGAGGTAGTGTTTGATGGGGATCTGTTTGAAGTTGTAGCATTTTCTTTCCTTGGAACACTTATGACATGTGACAACGACGTTTCGCGCGAAGTAAAAGTATGTGTTGTGGATGGGAATGAAATCTTTTACGAACTACGTAACTAGCTTAGGTCCCGCAACTTGCAAACGGAAACAAAATTCACCCTGTATAAAACATACAGGGAAATATGAAGACACAGAGAGTGTCCATTCTGACTTGGTGTTCATACTGCCCCTAGTACCCCTATAACACTTTTCAAGAACAAAAAAACACCGCATAAAATGTCCTTAAATCTTTATTCATTATCATTAAGAATTAGCTTTTACAATGACACAGACGTTCAGATCTATTGTGCATAGACGAATAAGTTTGATTGACAGATAATGGATGGAATGAATATCATCGGTTGCGCGTCCCGAGGGATCGGTTTCATTTGGCGATGCCTTTCGCCTTTATCAGATCAATAGTTTCTATCGACTTACGTTCTAGGTTTCATTAAGTTAATTATTAAGATTTTGTGTGTTTGTGTTGACTGCTTATGAATTTCGATAGCGATTTCGCGCCTTAAATGCACTGTAGCGTCGCTTGTTTTACTATTTACACATGCGAATGTAGAGATTCCGTACGAGTTGAATTTGAATTTTGGAAAATAAAAATTTAATAATTATATTTTTTTACAATTATGAGCAGCGGATATTATCGTAGACCACGATGATAAGAGATCTTGACGATCGCCAAACTTTGAACACTATGTCCAAATTCAAATCTAGTTGATGGCTCAATCAAGATCCAATGACCTGTGGTAATTTGCTTCTTGGATTGTGCGAAATAAAAAGTAAGCGCCCCTTCATATTGTACTTTTGTTTTGCTCTCTCAGGTAGATAATCAAATAGTTCAGAACAACAACAGGCGATCAAGTGGTAAAATTTTATGACAAGTTATGGTCGAATGAAGTAAGCAATGCCGCGCTATTCGATCATCCGGAACAGTGAGCACGAGAAGATCATGCCGAATATGAGCAGGATGGCCACGATGATTCCGGACGCTCCAATGAACGCCGCGTTGTCCCGTATCAGATTGGACGTGATGTCCAGGCAGCCCTGGATGTAGATGTTCTCCGGCGTCGGATGGTCCTGGCAGGGTTTGTAGTCCGTGAAGGTCTTCTGACAGCAAGACTGTGGGATCGAACCGCGCCAGTCGTTGTAGTGTTTAACACCGCAGCACTTGAGCCTCTCCTGGGTCATGTCCCAAGCCTGGGTGATCGAGCGCTTTCCGTAGGCGCCGTAGAACGTCATCGACGAGTGCATTTCCTGCTGCATGGTTTGGGACACCTTTTCGCGGAACACGTAACCCAGGATGCCTCCGATGAGCATCGTCACGAAAATAAGGAAAATCAAAATGAAATACTGGAACGGAAAAGGGAAACAAAAAAGGATAAGATTAAGCGACACAGTTTGGTGATCTAATTAAAAATAAATATGTGTCAATGGTTTCTCGCCAATGATGTGCAAATGCAAATGAAAATGTGAAGAGAAATGAATGATTGAATATAAATGTAAATTCAAAAATCGTTGGTCATACGCATGGTAAGTCGTACCGTTGCCTGGGAAAAATAGCCTCGTGATTCGATTTTAATCAATTTTACCTCACCCTCCTTCTATGCTCAAGTGATACCTCTTATAAATCTTTGAAAAATGTTACATAACTCGCAAGACAGACTCCCGCGCAAAATTGTGGGGTTACTCTATAAAAAAATACAAATGCCAAAGGAATTTTCACCAACTTCTCACAAAACGACAAATAACAACCTCTTCCGCATTTTTTGTATGAATTGAATCCATGACCATCCGCTTTATAAAGCGAAAGTGTAACCACTACCTACGCCCCCCCCCCCTAAATGAACTTAGTATAATACATATTCTCTATTTCAGGGCTTCTCAACCGGTGGTCCGCGGACCCCTAGAGGGCCGTGACGACTTCTCAGGGGTCCGGGAAACCATGGTAAATATTAAAAAAAAAGTAAAAATATGAAATTTTTCTTTTTTAATGAATAAACGTGAGATCACAAATTTCGTTCTTTTTTTTGCAAGATATCATTATTACTGGACCTCAGATTTGTTATATTTTTCTTCAATTTAACCTCTTGTTTTCTATCTATAATAACGCATTTGATATACTTGCAACAGGCGGGCTTAGTGTAGTGGTTAGAACACACATCTCTCACGCCGAAAACATCCCTTGGATAATCACTTACAACCACACGGCTTTAGTCTTCTTTTGGAACATCTCACTTGTTTGACATTAATTTTTTTAAAGCTCCTTATCGGAGTCCTGGTAGTAGCTCCTTATCGGAGTCCTGGTAGTAGCTCCTTATCAGAGTCTTGTTTTCATTTTCAGATTCGTAAAACAGGAAAAAAGTATGGTTACGAGTCATCTCTGGGCGTCCAGTCCCAGGCGAGATCCTCCAAAAAATCTCGGAAACGACAACTTTTTCTCTATAGCTATGTCAAATTGAAACTTGAACAATAAATATTATAAATTTGACCTTCGTTAAGAAAGGGGCCAAGATGTAAATTTCATAACCTAATATAAATAATGTATAATGTATAATGTATTTACTCATAGGAAATCGTCATTTTCAATTAAACAAACTGCTATGGATCCCGCAATCATTTGTGCATATATTAAAAGAGTACATGTTGATGAACAGCATGATGTTAACAACTCTACAAGATATGCACACTTCAATTTGATGTGAAAAAAATGAGAAAATCGTTCGTAAATCTTAAAAAGAAGATCTAGCGCTTCAGTGTCTTCGGCAAAAACTGTGTATTTTCACAACACCTTAAACATTGTTCAACATTCAAAAAATGTAGAAATTCAAATTTAGAAGCTATGGAGAAAATATTATTTTTAAGGGGGTACTTATCATATTTACCCCCTTATACTTCGTCAGTGTAAGAGATAGAGCTTTTCCGCATTCGAAAAACTTTCATGAAATGATATCGCCTATAGGCTAGTTTGTGCTAATACAATTGAATTTATCGTTGTGACATGTTTTACAAAGTGTCATCATTTATTGAGTACACTGATAAAAATCCACACGCTCGATCTGTGTGTTTAAAATTATGGATTGATTCATAAACGTCCATATCGATTTGCTATGATTTTCTTGCAAACTTCGTGTGTGTTACACATTAAATTCCTGTATTTTGCTTCATGGATTGATTCATCAACCGACAACAGGGATTCCATGTTTTTTCCACATAAGTTCCCGAAGCTTTCTCTTCAGAGTCGTATGTGTCAACCTATGGACGCATAGATCATCACTCCAACACGGATTCAGTGTGTTTTGCTTATGGTTATCTTGTGTCATAATCATCATGTTCAAGTTGGTCGATTCATTGATTTGCGCAATGAGATTGTTATGATGAAATCCATGAGCTATGCTATCGATTTCCATGTTCAAAGCTTCTAAATTGTTTGTGATCAACCCATGGGATGCATAGTGAACTGAATTGCGGTTGGACCTCGTGTCGAACGACAGTCATCATCATGCTTCCAAAGAGAAGAAGCAAATTTTGAAGTTGAAAGTGTTAGATGAAAATTTGTGAATTCGATTTTTCTTTTATTAGTGAAGTTGACCGATATACGAGAATTCTACCTTTCTACAAGAAAACATTGATTATAATGTATAGTTTAGTAGAAAAATCGGATTCCACTAACAGATTTTCCTGGCTTTCAGTTTCGAAAAAATGGAATATGCTTATCCCTGGCTTCCCAAATTATGGATTTGCGGCGCCCCGCTTGTTGCTGGCTCACGGGTTTGAAAAAAAAATCAAGAGAGCTTGCGACAAGCAGAGGAGCCTCGGATCCATATTTTGGGGAGCAAAAGTTTTTCTACCAGTCTTCTTTCAGTCCCATGACATTTATGTTCTATCACACATGACTATCTTAAGCTACTACATTCGAATTCAATAAGCAAATCAGTTGGTTTTCATGATTTAATATTTGGAAATTCATGTTTGTTTCACATGACAACCTAATGTTGATACACATGTTATTATACCGTGAAATCAATGATGAAATCCATATGGCTACCACACTCAAATCATGTGGTTTTCCTCATTGCGCAAATCTATAAGTAAAACACACGACCTTGACGTGTAGATTTTTCTCAGTGTACTTCATTAATACACTGAAAAAAAAACTTAACTTCAGGTGATACACACTGAGAAAAAATTAACTTTTTTTATTTATGGTCAAAATTGAAAACTGTCTAAGAATGTATTATAGATAATACTTTCTTAGACAGTTTTCAATTTTGACCATAAATAAAGAAAGTTAATTTATTTTCTCAGTATATATCACCTGAAGTTAAGTATTTTTTTCAGTGTATTAATGAAGTACTCAATAAATCTTGATTACCTTTTCTAATCGACGTAAGTAACTTTCATACGGTTTTGAGAAAAATAATTAAGAAGATACAAGCTGTCTTCTAAAACTGTTTTGAAATGAATCACCTTTTTAACATATTTTCGTCGTGTACATCCCTCATACAATCAGCTCGCGTCCAAAAATTAGGTATTTTCTATTATTTACCACAAAAATGATTATAACAAAATGATAAGCCGTTTCATTCAGTTACCTTCGACATTTTTCTTCCAGTGTAAAATCGGCTCAAGTAGTGTTTAGTTTTGATTCGTGGTTAAGTCACTTTGTCTCTCCATGCACTGGAGCGATGAAAGTAGCGGTTATGTTGCGAAAGTTAAAATTTATACTTACGCCGTTTTGTAATTCCGAAATTAAATGTTCTAGAAGTGAAAAATCTTGTTGGATAATAGCGGATCGTGTGGAATTTCGTCTGTAAAATACGTAGGATCGATAAAGTAAGTAAGTTCACTTTTTAGACTTGAGACTGTTTGAATAAGTTTTCGAGAAATGATGACACTTTGTAGAACATGTCACAACGATAAATTCAATTGTTTCAGCACAAATACAAATGTCCCACTTTTCTTTATTTCGTCCCACTGTGTGGCCCTTGATAGATGGTTTGAAAAGTTTCTGACGAAATTTTCAACTAATTCTCCCAACGATTGTGTGTTGGCACCCAAGAAGCCCATTATCACTTTTTTTTTATTTAAAGCTGCTTGCAGTGTTCACTCCTGGTGTATACCTGACCTTTTTTGTGGGTATTTGGCGGATTCTGGAGGATCTATTGGGGAAACCCAAAGAAATCTTTCAAATTTTGTGAAAATCTTTCAGAACAATACTGTAAGAAATGTTTGTCGTATTACCAGGAACAGCACTGGCGGCAGTTTTTATTGGAATCTTCTCGATTATCTGATTTTTGTTAGACCTGGGCGAATTCCGGCGCGTGTTCTCTTCGAAGAAAAGAAAATTTTCTTACTGTTGAGTTATGGAATAAAATTTCTTCTCTACGAAGAAAATGTGCGCCCTAATTCACTCTCTGGTACAGTATGGCCCATAAAAAATGCGAAAATCGTCATATCATGTTATATGGTAGTTTTTACATAGAAAACGTGAATGAAACATAAATATCATTCATTACTTGTATTGTTTAATCTATTTAGACTCAGTTTTTCGCTTTGGATATGATTTTCATCAGTTACTTTCACCTTACCAGAGAGAAATTGGAAGCATACCTTCAAATTTTATCATGCGGACGTCGAGTTCAATATCTGTGTGATGAAAGCTTTTAAAACATCAACGATGGCGTGAGATTCTTCACAGGCCTTGTCTCCAGCATACGCCCATATCAAATGATAGAATTTTTTCATACCTGGGTAATTGGAGACTTAAACATATTTTCGAAAAAACGGCTCATTTTGGAGAGCTTTGATTGAACCTTCATATAAGTGTGATAAGCGGCTCCGTTTTGCTCAAAACCTATGAGCTAGTATTGATATTAGTTGTCTCTAACCGAAGGAACAAATTTCATCCTCAAAAATCTGTTATACGCCTCCGTATTTATTTTTTATTCAACTTTAACAAAAAATAAAGGCATATCAAACCTATAAGACGCAAATGCCCTCAAAACTATGACCCTGGTGTGGTGTTACCACACCTGGTAAAATATTTTATTGTGATCATGAAAAACACGTTCTTTAAGGTGAAGATGAATCGAAGCCAAACCTCAAATTTTCAAGAGCACGGATCTGGAGAACCAAGCATCCGTTTGAGCTGAAAACTTAATCGATTGGTCACCACCAGCGAGTGACCAATCGATTAAGTTTTCAGCTCAAACGAATGCATGGTTCTCCAGATCCGTGCTCTTGAAAATTTGAGGTTTGGCTTCGATTTATCTTCACCTTAAGAACTCCTCTATCCTCTGATACCGAACAAACTAAAATTTTCAACAATAAAGTGTGATTTTTGAAGGTGGAAATTTTATCACCAGAGTATACGACAATCAGACGCTGTTTTTAGCTTTGGGCAGACAAAACATTTGAACTTATTTGCTTTAGTACATTATTTAGGGCAGTAAGAAAAATATGACAATAATTTTCCTGGCGAAGCTGTGTCAGAATATACTACAACAATCAGAAATTACATTCACTATCAAAAACAATGAAAATAACGCTTGTGGATGCTATATTTACGTTCAAACAATTTTCGCATTTTTTTATTGGTCATACTGTAGTAGCTTCTTATCGAAGTCATGGAAAGATATTTGGTAGACTCCTGACATGATTCTTACTAGATTTTGTGAACTCCAGCTTTCATAAACTTCATTTCGAGAACATCTATTTTAGGGGTCCGCGGGATGTTCATAAAACGTTAAAAGCTTGGGAATCACTACTCTATTTCAAATATAAATATTGAATTTCTATCTTGTAAATTGGTGCAAAAACATTGAAACTTTTTTTTTTGGAAAAAATTAAGGATGATATGCTTTTAACTGTTTTGTTTTTCAATATAATTTGCGCACGTCTAGCAAAGCTAGAAATTTTTGCCTACTTCGGCTATCTGGGATGGTAATGGAGATTAGGCTCGGTGGTTTTCACTCAACGGTCCTATTACGGATGCACGTATCGAGTGTGGTACAGAGAAAAAAAATGTGGAAACGACTCTGTACCATACCATACTCTGTGCTTGGGCTACAAGACGGATGAACTATGGTTTGAACATGGTATTACGTCAAGGGGACTGAGGGCTGCCTCTACGCCATTTCGTCACATCTTGCTCAATTCGCTCTTGCTGCGATTTGTCTCTGCCACGTCACTTACATTTTGGGGCCGGCCACACGCCACATGACTTTATATGATAGATGGCTCATGTGCAGCATGTTGGTTCTGTGGACTCCACTGCGCTGCTCGTCATGCTCTACGGGCGGACCGGTTGGATGCCGAAGTCGGTCTTTCGATTCCGGTTGAGAGTACGCAAGCGGCTCGACAACCCAAAGCCGGCGATTCGTCATGATCGATACTACTCGGCGTAGTTTCTCGACGGTGAAGCTAACCTACTCCGATGGTGAGTTCCCGATGGAGGAATATCTCCCGGAACTGATAACGTTAAGCGTTGTTTCTTACTCCGTTGTTGGCCGGTAGAGTGCCGAAAGTCGGCCCATCGATCCCGGTTGGAGGATGGCTTCCGGTTCATTGCGCTCCGATGACTCAAGCTGTTGACGCGCTACGGACTACTCAGACGGTAGATTTATCCCTCAGTTAGTCCCTGAAAGTGGACATAACCTAATCCGAAGTTGGCCGGGCAGAAGCCGAGGTCATCTGAGACCTGTTTCTGCACGATATTGTCAAGGTTTCACATTCCGCGAATCTTGGGCAGTCAAAAACTACACGTTACGATGTTAGGGAAATTTGGGCAGTGTGGCTACGCTGTGTGAACGATCTATGGAGCTACTTTCTGAAACATGCATGACTTGATAGGAGCTGTGTCAGTTAGAAGTTCACCTCTCCATGCTTCCTATTCATCCATGTCGACAGGTTTGGAATGAGCCGGTGGGTTTATCATCCTTTCTCCGCGCAGTCCCACTCGTGCTGCCACCTCGACATAGATTCAACTCTGACCATCTTCCGTACGTTTCTGACGTATCTTCGTTGGTAGCAATCGAAATCCTCGCCAAGGTGATGCAAATGGGGATCATACCTGTTATAACGCATACAGTATCTGACGATATCGTTCTATACGCGCTCGCAACTCACTCTGTCCATCAGCTGAAACGCTCTGTTAAGCTTTCGCGATTCGCATTGTTTCCAGTGCCTTGTCCCAAGCAGGAACTCTATATCTCAGTATCGATTACGAGGCATTAGCTAGCAGACGCCTCTTGCTGCTGCTAGTTCTGCCTAAGATTGGCATTATTCTCCCTACACTGAAACAAGCGTTGCAGTAATGAGAACCATGAACGTGTTTTTAAATTTACTATTGACTTCGCAGCACTAAACCGTATTCGCACCTGCTCACGCGATGCGAAGTTTTCTGGATGCGAAGCTAATGTCAAAGTCGAAAACAATGGGGCGGGCGGCTGTGACGACTCCAGGCGCTTTGACAGATGTAAATAAGCGGCTAAACTGACCTCTTACACACTAAGTCATTATTGACGAACTTCAATGAAATGTTATACAGCTGGTGAAATTAATATTTCTGAGTCGAAATTTCACTGAAAACTGTTTTTATTTCTTTATCAATTATGATGTGTGTTACTCTAATTTGGCAAGTAATATTGATGATCTTTGTGAAGTCTCATTTATTTTTGATGCATGTGGTGTAAGAAATCAAGAGAGTTTTTTATACTTTGTTCTGAGCAATTTTCTCTAACTGTGTAAATAAGTTCGCAGCTCTAAACAGAACTGCGATCGCAATTCTGGATTTTACCAAAAAATACAATATTCCAACCACGATTGAGCTATCATGAAACGCTTTTTTTTTGCGTTTTGTTCCCTCTCAATCCAACCGCGTCGATAGCGAGCGGCTAGCGTTCGCGCTTGACAATCGCCAGATCCTCGGTTCGATTCTGGTCTGCTGCAAGTTTTTAAAACCATGATATAGTAATTTTTACTATACAAATGGTGCCATGGTAGAATTGAATGCACAAAACATTCTAAATAAATGCGAATTTAGTCTGCACAAATCAAGTGGCGTTGTGTATTTAATTTAACCCTATGGATATAGTATTTTCAACCGCAACGCTGTTTCTCAGTTGTATGGCATTCATTGCCTTCTCGGACTTTTTGCATGCGTAATCAACGTGGCTGTTAAAAATTCAGCCGATCGTCGATCATTACTCTCCCAGGTGCTTCAATACGTGCTTCCGTGCAATCACATACCGTTCGACGTTGACTTCTGTCTGCTGAACCGCGTTGCAGTTGCTGACTAGCAGCACCTCCTGTTTTGTGGTGAGCTATCTGCAGTTTGACTCCGATCATCCAGCTCTCGATTGCGTCAATTGTTTCCATCATCGGCAATCTCCACTTCTTCAGCGTCTCGCCCATCAACCGTTAGTGACACATCATCCGCAAAACCAACAATTTTCACCTTCCTGGGCAACCGCAGTGCCACGAATCCATCATACCTCCCGTTCCAAAGAGTTGGACCGAGAATGGAACCTTGAGGAACGCCCGCTGTCACTTGCATTGACTTCTGCCCTCCTTTTGTCTTGTACACTAAGATTCTGATCTGGAAGTAGCTCTTCATGATCTTGCACAGATAGTCGGGGACCTGCATTCTGTGCAGCGATGGCTTCCCAGCTGGCGCTGTTGAATGCGTTTTTCACATCTATTGTAACCACGGCGCTTCGGCGCTTCGACGCTTTATCGGCACATTTGAGTACTGTTCGAATTGAGTCTATCGTCGATACGCCTTTGCGGAAAACAAACTGCATTTTCGACAACCCGTACTCACTCTCCGTACACTTCATCACTGGCTTTGGCAGCAGTACCAACTTCTGGATCTTCCATATTCTTAGAAAGTTACCTACGTCAAGACACTTCTGCAACACCTTCCTGAACGTGTCCGGATATGCCAGGATTGCAGCTTTCTGCGCCACGTTCGGTATTCAAGCTAGACCAGGGGTTCTTCAATTTTAGACGTTTCGCCGCTTCTACAAGCTGGTCGTTAGACACTTGCCGATCCTCGGATATGTTGGATCGTGTTTCGTGAACAGACCTTCCACGATCACCTTCAACTTGTCTGAGCACATCTCAGCAAGCGGCGCTGGGCCCTTGATCTTGGTCATTACGACTCGATACACATTACACCACGGATTGATCTCCCGTTTAAGTGCGGTCCTAGCCTTTTGAAAAGCCGTCTTTCCTTAATAGCAAAAAATGTTGTTATTATTTATCTCTTTTATTTATCTTTATTAACGAGATTTTTAGCCCTGGGGTAGTTCATCTCGGAACCAACGGCTTTACTTCCCTTCCGAAGGAAGTCGTCACTGAATTTTTTAGTGACTATCTCGGGGATGGGATTCGATCCTAGGTCCTCGGCGTGAGAAAAAAAAATGTTGTATGCAACTCGTTGCAAAACTCGATATTGAAAAATTTTGATTCTCGCTCCAGTTCACTTTTTGGATTGCATTTAGGTCCCATAACATTTGTGCAAAATTTCAGCTCGATCGGAGAAACAATATTTTAGCGCCAGCCGTTCAAAGCTTGTATGAGATTTAGTATGGGAAAACTTACTTTTGCAAAAACAATACAACTCGTGCTGACAAAATCATCATTTTGCAACTTGTTGCATAAATAACTATTTTCGAATTTTTAATGTTAAAGCTAATTGTTGAACTTTTTTCAAACGTCCTCTGGATCATTATTTTACTTGTTTTTTACTTTAAAAATTGACATAAAAGAAAATTAATATTTGTATCAGCCTAATAATACTGAATATTGAATTGAATGGATGTAGCACGTCGTACTTCTGAATAATTGAAAAACTAGCCGAGAGTATTTGAAAAGTATAATGCTTATGTTTGCAACGATGTTTGATGAAAGGATGTAAATTTATTTATAGTTTTAATGCTGATATGTTTCATGATTCAATGATTGCATTACGTAATGTGATTGATAAAGTTCAAAAATCTAACTCTCCCTTGATAAACCTAAGGATTCTATAACTTACCGTCAATAGCATGCATTTGTACTCCTTCGCCGCGCCAATGCACCCGAAAAAGGACAGCAAACACACCAGCGCCGATGTCGCAATCAGCACATAGACCGCCCCGGAAAACAAATTCGTTCCGAGCAGCTCATTGATAAAGTTCTTATCCACTACGGTCCACACACCGAGTCCGAAAACGATGGCACACCAATCTATGGGGTAAAAATAATGATGATTACATTGCATAACGCGGTCAACACTGTCTGTGCGTGACCAATTTACTTACGAAAATGATGAAATTGGAGACGAACATGCTATACTTGACACACTGCCCGCAGCAGTCCATTCTGCCGCCCAGTCCCATGATGACGGTTTCGTGAGGATCTGTAAAACAAGGGCGGAAGAGAGTAATGCAACGATGGATTAGTCATTTCGCCATCCAATCTAATGCAATGAGTTCTAATGATCATAATAATAAAAGCATTATAATTTCAAAATCATCCCATAAAATATGAATAATCATGTGAGCAAGCGAATGAACCTGGTGCGGGTTCCTCGCCGACTTGCGAAGCCACTCATCGAAGTCACCTCCAGCCGTCTTTCGTCGTGAAGGATTTCCGCAAACACTTCGCTCTCGCTCTGGTCACGCATTCCATTAGAAGGGGAGATAAGCGCCAACTCATTGTTAGCACTGTTTCAGGAGTGATCTTATTTCGCCTCGCTGAATGGAAGATTTGTCACGATGCTGGCTGCCGGCAAAATGCTATCGTTAGAAGGAGAACGGGCGAATACAAAACAAAATGTGGCAGCGATTCACTTGCCGCGTGCAGTAAGGGTGTGCGATATGCATTTTTTATGTCTACACGAAACGAAGCAATAGGCGGAATTTCTAACATTGATAATAACGAAACCGAACGAAGTATGGGAAAGTTTTGTGTAACTTGATAGAAAATCCAATGTAGCACGATTTTTTCGAAATGGAACTCTAATATTCCGGTAATATTCCTTATAATTTGCGACTGTCGCGAAAAGTTTGAAAAAAAAAAAACGTATTCATATGGTCTGGGTTCTGCCAAACCGCACCAAGCGCCATTTTTTCCAAAAAATGACTTATTTACACAAGAGGATGAATATGAATTATCATAACCTTTCCACATTAAAAATATCGAATAATTTAAATCATCCCTCTTGTGTTAATTCAAAAAAAATCTCTGGCAGGATATGTGAAACTGAAACTGTAGCCAACCAGAGCGAACCATAAACCTAAGCCTGACAATGAAAGCAATTTAGTGTTCTGATTCAAAACAGCATTTTTTTTAAATTCTTCCTAAAACATTGCAAACTGACCATTCCGGACAATATACAGGACCAACACCATCGGATTTTAGCAAGTAATGTAAGCGAACGGATTTGTAAAATAAACTATTGTTTCGGTGGTGCTGATGTATTTTCATTCGAATTTTGTTCAGCCACACCGCACCAAGTACCATTTATATGAAAAACGTATTTTTGTATGAAGAAAAGGTATCAACATGCGCTAAACGCTAGCCTTTGTTTTATATAATATGTTGATAAATCCATGCAGGAGCCGTAATGAAATAACAAGACATTTCAATTTGATGTTGTTTGAATAATTTGATAGCACATAGTGCGGTTTAGCTGATCAGAAAATGACATTTTCACCATAAAGCCTCATTGATCAGAGTGCGCATAAGTTGTTTTAGTTCACAATTCAACAGTTCGGAACGACCGAGAGGTAGCACGCCCAATCACCACTCGAAGGACACGAGTTTGAATCCCGACTAATATTTTTTTTACATTGCCCCTTACAGACTATTTTGAACTATAGATCAGAAGCAGTTTTATAAACAATGAGAATTGCATGTCATTCGTGGTCAATGATGGATTTCGTGCCATTCCTGGTATCCATGTCACGTAAAGAATCGTAAACTTTGTTCAGCCAAGGTTCTCTCAATGCAGTTACGGTGCGCTCTGGCAGAACAAATTCATGATTTTCTTCGATCGTCACATTTTTTAATACATCATTGTTGTCTCTTCTGAATCTTTGAACGCGTGTGGACCTTGATTTAAAATGATTTCTATTAAAATATGTTATCAACCATGAGAGAGACAGATAGAATACGTTTAGGATGCCTTGTGCCAATTTATTATTCAAATAGGTCCCAAGCATTACATTGTAGACCAGTTCTATCGAAAATTACAAATCCTTCTCATTCGTAGTGTATCAACATTTGAAATATGCATATCAACATGCTTGGCGATGATACAATCCATATGTCTGCATTTTTTCTCTTGTATTGCTGGAAATCATGAAACACATTAAGCTATACCGAACAGAAAACCATTTTCTTCCATTTTGGATCAGCCAGAGTGAACTAAGTGCATTTTTAATTTGTTAATTAATACTAATTACTGCAAAATATATGATGATTTCTGAATATTCTATCTTGACTTTAATTATTGAACCTGTCTAGTCATTTTGTGAGGCGGTAAAAAATTTTG